>NC_048578.1:40547868-40695368 GCF_013265735.2 Oncorhynchus mykiss
ATTCCAATCTGTTGTCCAAAGCTATGAGGCTTGCCTGTAAACTCCTCTAAGCTATGCAATCAATACACCTTGATGTCGTTAAGACAAAACAACTGCAAGCTGGTTAGGGATTACTTGAAGACTACATGTGTGGCCTGTGTAATCACAAACACTGTAAATGCTTAACTTCATTATTTTACCACGGCATAGGAGAGCAGAGCTATATCACTCACTACCGTACTAAACCACGGCACGGAACACACCGTTAAAATCTACGGATCCCAATTATAGATTCTATTGTTTTGTCTCCGTCATTTTTTTACGATATAAAAGAGAGCAGAGTTATAACATGTTAATCACTACTTGTAGGCCTGTAGGCCTAACTATGCCGTAGGGGAGCAACATGGATTTTATAGCCTAATTATATACTGTAGCTAGTCACGATTTGTCTCCATCCTTTGAACAGTGTAGATGAAAGCAGAGCTATAACTGTACTTTAATTACAACACAGGCATTGGTTACACTTCAAATGGTACCCAATTCAATATATAGTGCACTACTTTTCACTACAACACTACTGGTCACAAGTAGTGCACTACTTTTCACTACAACACTACTGGTCACAAGTAGTG
Organism: Oncorhynchus mykiss; assembly: GCF_013265735.2. Classification (NCBI taxonomy): domain Eukaryota; kingdom Metazoa; phylum Chordata; class Actinopteri; order Salmoniformes; family Salmonidae; genus Oncorhynchus; species Oncorhynchus mykiss. The sequence continues at coordinate 40,548,480 of NC_048578.1, forward strand.
CACTACTTTTCACTACAATACTACTGGTCACAAGTGGTGCACTATTTTTCACTACAGTACTTACTACTGGTCACAAGTAGTGCACTGGATCAGAAAACCGCTCAGTATCTGCATCGCGAACCAGGGACCCTCTGCAGACATCAACAACAGTCACCCACGAAGCATCGTTACCCATCGCTCCACAAAAGCTGCAGAGCAAGGGGAACCTCTACTTCAAGGTCTCAGAGCAAATGACGTCACCGATTGAAACGCTATTTAGCGCCCACCGCTAACTAAGCTAGCCGTTTCACATCCGTTACACCAGCACAAGGTGCACCTGTGTAATGATTGTGATGTTTAATCAGCTTCTTGATATGCCACACCTGTCAGGTGGATGGATTATCTAGGCAAAGGAGAACTGCTCACTAACAGGAATGTAAACAAATATGAGCACAAAATTTGAGAGAAATAAACTTTTTGAGCGTATGTAACATTTCTGAGATTTTTATTCCAGCTCTTGAAACATGGAACAAACACTTTGGGACAAACACTTTATATGTTGTGTTAATATTTTTGTTTAGTTTAGTTTATGTTTTCAGATTTTTATTTGAGCTCATGAAATAAGGGACCAACACTTTACATGTTGAGTTTATATTTTAGCTCGGTATATCTTATGTTATGTAGAGTTTATTTAAGAAAAACACACTACATGACATAAGTATGTGGACATCTGTTTGTCAAACCTCTCATTCCAAAATCATGGGCATTAATATGGAGATGGTCCCCCCTTTGCTGCTTCTGGTAAGGCTTTCCACTAGATGTTGGATCATTGCTGCTATAACAGCCTCCACTCTTCTGGTAAGGCTTTCCACTAGATGTTGGAACATTGCTGCTATAACAGCCTCCACTCTTCTGGGAAGGCTTTCCACTAGATGTTGGAACATTGCAGCTATAACAACCTCCACTCTTCTGGGAAGGCTTTCCACTAGATGTTGGAACATTGCTGCTATAACAGCCTCCACTCTTCTGGGAAGGCTTTCCACTAGATGTTGGAACATTGCTGCTATAACAGCCTCCACTCTTCTGGGAAGGCTTTCCACTAGATGTTGGAACATTGCTGCTATAACATCCTCCACTCTTCTGGGAAGGCTTTCCACTAGATGTTGGAACATTGCTGCTATAACAGCATCCACTCTTCTGGGAAGGCTTTCCACTAGATGTTGGAACATTGCTGCTATAACAGCCACCACTCTTCTGGGAAGGCTTTCCACTAGATGTTGGAACATTGCTGCCTCCACTCTTCTGGGAAGGCTTTCCACTAGATGTTGGAACATTGCTGCTATAACAGCCTCCACTATTCTGGTAAGGCTTTCCACTAGATGTTGGAACATTGCTGCTATAACAGCCTCCACTCTTCTGGGAAGGCTTTCCACTAGATGTTGGAACATTGCTACTATAACAGCCTCCACTCTTCTGGGAAGGCTTTCCACTAGATGTTGGAACATTGCTGCTATAACAGCCTCCACTCTTCTGGGAAGGCTTTCCACTAGATGTTGGAACATTGATGCTATAACATCCTCCACTCTTCTGGGAAGGCTTTCCACTAGATGTTGGAACATTGCTGCTATAACAGCCTCCACTCTTCTGGGAAGGCTTTCCACTAGATGTTGGAACATTGCTGCTATAACATCCTCCACTCTTCTGGGAAGGCTTTCCACTAGATGTTGGAACATTGCTGCTATAACAGCCTCCACTCTTCTGGGAAGGCTTTCCACTAGATGTTGGAACATTGCTGCTATAACAGCCTCCACTCCTCTGGGAAGGCTTTCCACTAGATGTTGGAACATTGCTGCTATAACAGCCTCCACTCTTCTGGGAAGGTTTTCCACGAGATGTTGGAACATTGCTGCGGGGGACTTGCTTCCATTAAGCCACAAGAGCATTATTGAGTTTGGCACCTGATGTTGGGCGATTAGGCCTGGCTCGCAGTTGGCATTCCAATTCATCCCAAGGGGGTTTGATGGAGTTGAGGTCGGGGCTCTGTGCCGGCCAGTCAAGTTCTTCCACACCGATCTCGACAAACCATTTCTGTACGGACCTAACTTTGTGCATGGGGGCATTGTCATGCTGAAACAAGAAAGGGCCTTCCCAAAAATGTTGCCACAATCCATGAAACCATGAAAAACAGCCCCAGACCATTATTCCACCTCCACCAAACTTTACAGCTGGAACAATGCATTTTGCATTCTCGGGCAGGTTGCGTTCACTTTGCATTTTCCAAACCCAGATTCGTCGGAATGCCAGATGGTGAAGCATGACAATTCCAGAGGTAAAAGCCCTCTTTAATGGTGGGGAGTCCTCTTTAATGGTGGGGAGTCCTCTTTAATGGTGGGGAGTCCTCTTTAATGGTGGGGAGTCCTCTTTAATGGTGGGGAGTCCTCTTTAATGGTGGGAAGCCCTCTTTAATGGTGAGGAGTCCTCTTTAATGGTGGGGAGTCCTCTTTAATGGTGGGGAGTCCTCTTTAATGGTGGGGAGTCCTCTTTAATGGTGGGAAGCCCTCTTTAATGGTGGGGAGTCCTCTTTAATGGTGGGAAGCCCTCTTTAATGGTGGGAAGCCCTCTTTAATGGTGGGGAGTCCTCTTTAACGGTGGGAAGCCCTCTTTAATGGTGGGAAGCCCTCTTTAATGGTGGGGAGTCCTCTTTAATGGTGGGGAGTCCTCTTTAATGGTGGGGAGTCCTCTTTAATGGTGGGAAGCCCTCTTTAATGGTGGGGAGTCCTCTTTAACGGTGGGAAGCCCTCTTTAATGGTGGGAAGCCCTCTTTAATGGTGGGGAGTCCTCTTTAATGGTGGGAAGCCCTCTTTAATGGTGGGAAGTCCTCTTTAACGGTGGGAAGCCCTCTTTAATGGTGGGAAGCCCTCTTTAATGGTGGGGAGTCCTCTTTAATGGTGGGAAGCCCTCTTTAATGGTGGGAAGCCCTCTTTAATGGTGGGAAGCCCTCTTTAATGGTGGGGAGTCCTCTTTAATGGTGGGGAGTCCTCTTTAATGGTGGGAAGCCCCTTCGGATCGTGATGGTGGGGAGACCAGTGGGTGTTCCATACCTGTCAGGACTGATGGTCAGAGAGGAGGAGGCAGAGGGGAAAGGAGAGGAGGTGGAGGAGAGGAGGAGGAGGAGGGGGAGGAGAGGGGAGAGGAGAGGAGGAGGCAGGTAGGAGGAGAGAGAAGGAGAGGATGAGAAAAGAGGAGGCAGAGAGAGAAGGAGAGGAGGAGGAGAGAGGAGGCAGATAGGAGGAGAGGATGATGAGAGAGGAGGAAGCAGAGAGAGAAAGAGAGGAGGAGGAGAGGAGGAGGCAGATAGGAGGAGAGGATGATGAGAGAGGAGGAAGCAGAGAGAGAAAGAGAGGAGGAGGAGAGGAGGAGGAGGAGGAGGAGAGGAGGAGGTGGAGGAGAGGAGGAGGAGGAGGAGGAGGAGGAGGCAGGGAGGAACCTGAGACACTCGTGTTCTCCAATCACCGTTTCAATTGCATAATGTCGCTGAAATTCAATTGTCTCCAATCGCATCCAGCCCCTCTGTGATCCATGATTTTTAGTGCGGCAGTCACTGAGGGACGACTCGGTTACATTTCAGGGGGAATTCATTTTCACCACGCGATGAACGCTGCTGATTCAATGCGTTTCAGGCACCAGGTCACTCAGATCACGTTACTGGACACTACTATAATGGACACCACTGTACTGGACACTACTGAACTGGACACTACTGAACTGGACACTACTATACTGGACACTACTATAATGGACACCACTGTACTGGACACTACTATACTGGACACTACTGAACTGGACACTACTATACTGGACACTACTATAATGGACACTACTATACTGGACACTACTGAACTGGACACTACTATACTGGACACTACTGAACTGGACACTACTGAACTGGACACTACTGAACTGGACACTACTGAACTGGACACTACTATACTGGACACTACTATACTGGACACTACTGTACTGGACACTACTGTACTGGACACTACTATAATGGACACTACTGTACTGGACACTACTGTACTGGACACTACTGAACTGGACACTACTATACTGGACACTACTATACTGGACACTACTATACTGGACACTACTGTACTGGACACTACTGAACTGGACACTACTGAACTGGACACTACTATACTGGACACTACTATACTGGACACTACTGTACTGGACACTACTGTACTGGACACTACTATAATGGACACTACTGTACTGGACACTACTGTACTGGACACTACTGTACTCCTTGGCCCGTAGTCATGAAACCTCTCATATTAGGAGTGCTGATCTAGAACCAGTTTGGCCTTTTAGATTATAACAACTAAGATTACATTGACCGGTGGTACCTCTCCATTTCTATGGCTGGATATTTAATAGTTACAGGACCTGTTTAGGGTAACAGTCTGGATATTTAATAGTTACAGGACCTGTCTAGTGTTTACAGTCTGGATATTTAATAGTTACAGGACCTGTTTAGGGTAACAGTCTGGATATTTAATAGTTACAGGACCTGTCTAGTGTTTACAGTCTGGATATTTAATAGTTACAGGACCTGTCTAGTGTTAACAGTCTGGATATTTAATAGTTACAGGACCTGTTTAGGGTAACAGTCTGGATATTTAATAGTTACAGGACCTGTCTAGTGTTTACAGTCTGGATATTTAATAGTTACAGGACCTGTCTAGTGTTTACAGTCTGGATATTTATTAGTTACAGGACCTGTCTAGTGTTTACAGTCTGGATATTTAATAGTTACAGGACCTGTCTAGTGTTTACAGTCTGGATATTTAATAGTTACAGGACCTGTCTAGTGTTTACAGTCTGGATATTTAATAGTTACAGGACCTGTCTAGTGTTTACAGTCTGGATATTTAATAGTTACAGGACCTGTCTAGTGTTTACAGTCTGGATATTTAATAGTTGTAGATCTGTCTAGTGTTTACAGTCTGGATATGTAATAGTTACAGGACCTGTCTAGTGTTTACAGTCTGGATATTTAATAGTTACAGGACCTGTCTAGTGTTTACAGTCTGGATATGTAATAGTTACAGGACCTGTCTAGTGTTTACAGTCTGGATATTTAATAGTTACAGGACCTGTCTAGTGTTTACAGTCTGGATATTTAATAGTTGTAGATCTGTCTAGTGTTTACAGCCTGGATATGTAATAGTTACAGGACCTGTCTAGTGTTTACAGCCTGGATATTTAATAGTTGTAGATCTGTCTAGTGTTTACAGCCTGGATATGTAATAGTTACAGGACCTGTCTAGTGTTTACAGTCTGGATATTTAATAGTTGTAGATCTGTCTAGTGTTTACAGCCTGGATATGTAATAGTTACAGGACCTGTCTAGTGTTTACAGTCTGGATATTTAATAGTTACAGGACCTGTCTAGTGTTTACAGTCTGGATATTTAATAGTTGTAGATCTGTCTAGTGTTTACAGTCTGGATATGTAATAGTTACAGGACCTGTCTAGTGTTTACAGTCTGGATATTTAATAGTTACAGGACCTGTCTAGTGTTTACAGTCTGGATATTTAATAGTTACAGGACCTGTCTAGTGTTTACAGTCTGGATATTTAATAGTTACAGGACCTGTCTAGTGTTTACAGTCTGGATATTTAATAGTTACAGGACCTGTCTAGTGTTTACAGTCTGGATATTTAATAGTTACAGGACCTGTCTAGTGTTTACAGTCTGGATATGTAATAGTTACAGGACCTGTCTAGTGTTTACAGCCTGGATATTTAATAGTTACAGGACCTGTCTAGTGTTTACAGTCTGGATATGTAATAGTTACAGGACCTGTCTAGTGTTTACAGTCTGGATATTTAATAGTTACAGGACCTGTCTAGTGTTTACAGTCTGGATATTTAATAGTTGTAGATCTGTCTAGTGTTTACAGTCTGGATATGTAATAGTTACAGGACCTGTCTAGTGTTTACAGTCTGGATATTTAATAGTTGTAGATCTGTCTAGTGTTTACAGTCTGGATATTTAATAGTTACAGGACCTGTCTAGTGTTTACAGTCTGGATATGTAATAGTTACAGGACCTGTCTAGTGTTTACAGTCTGGATATTTAATAGTTACAGGACCTGTCTAGTGTTTACAGTCTGGATATGTAATAGTTACAGGACCTGTCTAGTGTTTACAGTCTGGATATTTAATAGTTGTAGATCTGTCTAGTGTTTACAGTCTGGATATTTAATAGTTACAGGACCTGTCTAGTGTTTACAGTCTGGATATGTAATAGTTACAGGACCTGTCTAGTGTTTACAGCCTGGATATTTAATAGTTGTAGATCTGTCTAGTGTTTACAGTCTGGATATTTAATAGTTACAGGACCTGTCTAGTGTTTACAGTCTGGATATGTAATAGTTACAGGACCTGTCTAGTGTTTACAGTCTGGATATGTAATAGTTACAGGACCTGTCTAGTGTTTACAGTCTGGATATTTAATAGTTGTAGATCTGTCTAGTGTTTACAGTCTGGATATTTAATAGTTACAGGACCTGTCTAGTGTTTACAGTCTGGATATGTAATAGTTACAGGACCTGTCTAGTGTTTACAGCCTGGATATTTAATAGTTACAGGACCTGTCTAGTGTTTACAGTCTGGATATTTAATAGTTACAGGACCTGTCTAGTGTTTACAGCCTGGATATTTAATAGTTACAGGACCTGTCTAGTGTTTACAGTCTGGATATGTAATAGTTACAGGACCTGTCTAGTGTTTACAGTCTGGATATTTAATAGTTACAGGACCTGTCTAGTGTTTACAGTCTGGATATTTAATAGTTGTAGATCTGTCTAGTGTTTACAGTCTGGACATTTAATAGTTACAGGACCTGTCTAGTGTTTACAGTCTGGATATGTAATAGTTACAGGACCTGTCTAGTGTTTACAGTCTGGATATTTAATAGTTACAGGACCTGTCTAGTGTTTACAGTCTGGATATTTAATAGTTACAGGACCTGTCTAGTGTTTACAGTCTGGATATTTAATAGTTACAGGACCTGTCTAGTGTTTACAGTCTGGATATTTAATAGTTACAGGACCTGTCTAGTGTTTACAGTCTGGATATGTAATAGTTACAGGACCTGTCTAGTGTTTACAGTCTGGATATTTAATAGTTGTAGATCTGTCTAGTGTTTACAGTCTGGATATTTAATAGTTACAGGACCTGTCTAGTGTTTACAGTCTGGATATTTAATAGTTGTAGATCTGTCTAGTGTTTACAGTCTGGATATTTAATAGTTGTAGATCTGTCTAGTGTTTACAGTCTGGATATTTAATAGTTACAGGACCTGTCTAGTGTTTACAGTCTGGATATGTAATAGTTACAGGACCTGTCTAGTGTTTACAGTCTGGATATTTAATAGTTGTAGATCTGTCTAGTGTTTACAGTCTGGATATGTAATAGTTACAGGACCTGTCTAGTGTTTACAGTCTGGATATTTAATAGTTACAGGACCTGTCTAGTGTTTACAGTCTGGATATTTAATAGTTACAGGACCTGTCTAGTGTTTACAGTCTGGATATGTAATAGTTACAGGACCTGTCTAGTGTTTACAGTCTGGATATTTAATAGTTGTAGATCTGTCTAGTGTTTACAGTCTGGATATTTAATAGTTGTAGATCTGTCTAGTGTTTACAGTCTGGATATTTAATAGTTGTAGATCTGTCTAGTGTTTACAGTCTGGATATTTAATAGTTGTAGATCTGTCTAGTGTTTACAGTCTGGATATGTAATAGTTACAGGACCTGTCTAGTGTTTACAGTCTGGATATGTAATAGTTACAGGACCTGTCTAGTGTTTACAGTCTGGATATTTAATAGTTACAGGACCTGTCTAGTGTTTACAGTCTGGATATTTAATAGTTGTAGATCTGTCTAGTGTTTACAGTCTGGATATTTAATAGTTGTAGATCTGTCTAGTGTTTACAGTCTGGATATTTAATAGTTACAGGACCTGTCTAGTGTTTACAGTCTGGATATTTAATAGTTGTAGATCTGTCTAGTGTTTACAGTCTGGATATTTAATAGTTACAGGACCTGTCTAGTGTTTACAGTCTGGATATTTAATAGTTACAGGACCTGTCTAGTGTTTACAGCCTGGATATTTAATAGTTACAGGACCTGTCTAGTGTTTACAGTCTGGATATGTAATAGTTACAGGACCTGTCTAGTGTTTACAGTCTGGATATTTAATAGTTGTAGATCTGTCTAGTGTTTACAGTCTGGATATGTAATAGTTACAGGACCTGTCTAGTGTTTACAGTCTGGATATTTAATAGTTGTAGATCTGTCTAGTGTTTACAGTCTGGATATGTAATAGTTACAGGACCTGTCTAGTGTTTACAGTCTGGATATTTAATAGTTACAGGACCTGTCTAGTGTTTACAGTCTGGATATGTAATAGTTACAGGACCTGTCTAGTGTTTACAGTCTGGATATTTAATAGTTACAGGACCTGTTTAGTGTTTACAGTCTGGATATTTAATAGTTGTAGATCTGTCTAGTGTTTACAGTCTGGATATGTAATAGTTACAGGACCTGTTTAGTGTTTACAGTCTGGATATGTAATAGTTACAGGACCTGTCTAGTGTTTACAGTCTGGATATTTAATAGTTGTAGATCTGTCTAGTGTTTACAGTCTGGATATTTAATAGTTACAGGACCTGTCTAGTGTTTACAGTCTGGATATTTAATAGTTGTAGATCTGTCTAGTGTTTACAGCCTGGATATGTAATAGTTACAGGACCTGTCTAGTGTTTACAGTCTGGATATTTAATAGTTACAGGACCTGTCTAGTGTTTACAGTCTGGATATTTAATAGTTACAGGACCTGTCTAGTGTTTACAGTCTGGATATTTAATAGTTGTAGATCTGTCTAGTGTTTACAGTCTGGATATTTAATAGTTACAGGACCTGTCTAGTGTTTACAGCCTGGATATTTAATAGTTACAGGATCTGTCTAGTGTTTACAGTCTGGATATGTAATAGTTACAGGACCTGTCTAGTGTTTACAGTCTGGATATGTAATAGTTACAGGACCTGTCTAGTGTTTACAGTCTGGATATGTAATAGTTACAGGACCTGTCTAGTGTTTACAGTCTGGATATGTAATAGTTACAGGACCTGTCTAGTGTTTACAGTCTGGATATGTAATAGTTACAGGACCTGTCTAGTGTTTACAGTCTGGATATTTAATAGTTACAGGACCTGTCTAGTGTTTACAGTCTGGATATTTAATAGTTACAGGACCTGTCTAGTGTTTACAGTCTGGATATTTAATAGTTGTAGATCTGTCTAGTGTTTACAGTCTGGATATTTAATAGTTACAGGACCTGTCTAGTGTTTACAGTCTGGATATTTAATAGTTGTAGATCTGTCTAGTGTTTACAGTCTGGATATGTAATAGTTACAGGACCTGTCTAGTGTTTACAGTCTGGATATTTAATAGTTACAGGACCTGTCTAGTGTTTACAGTCTGGATATTTAATAGTTACAGGACCTGTCTAGTGTTTACAGTCTGGATATTTAATAGTTGTAGATCTGTCTAGTGTTTACAGTCTGGATATGTAATAGTTACAGGACCTGTCTAGTGTTTACAGTCTGGATATTTAATAGTTACAGGACCTGTCTAGTGTAACAGTCTGGATTGTTTCCGACTTCAGAGTGCACAAGGAGGAAAATGGAGCCAAAGGGTGGGTGTCTGGTTGGGTATCTACCGAATGTTATTTTACAGCATCGGTTGGGGATTTGTAACGGTGGCACATTGACTTGTTCATTTACAGAAGTTGGGTTCTCTGTGTTACTGATAAATGATGAGTCCGTCTGTCAGGCTGCTGGGGAAGACTAGAACGTTTATCAAAGTAGAGCTTCTGAGAATTACATCCAGCGCCATTTTGTTTCGCGACCATCATTTTTCCTAAATGTAATTTAAAGTAGTACATTGCAAAAAGATAATCGATCAACATTACCAAAGTTAGCATTTCTATCGAAAATAAATGATCATCGTCATCTGTCTTCCACCTCCGACCACCTGAATATTAGCAAGCATATGAATATAAACCATCAAACAGAGAGAACTTCAGAGAACATGTCTCCCCCCAGATTCACCAGGCATTAATCACAGGTGCTGTAATACGTTTCAGTCATTGTTATGCAGCAGGTCCGTTACTGCCGTTACCTTCTGTTTGCTGCTGTTAGCTGTTGTTAGCTGCCGTCAGCTACTGTTAATGCCGTTAGCTGCCTTTAGATTCTGTTAGCTTCTGTTAGCTGCCGTTAGCTTCTGTTAGCTGCTGTTAGCTGCTGTTAGCTGCTATTAGCTGCCGTTAGCTTCTGTTAGCTGCTGTTAGCTGCTGCTAGCTGCCGTTAGCTACTGTTAGCTGTTATTAGCTGCCGTTAGCTTCTGTTAGCTGCTGTTAGCTGCCGTTAGCTACTGTTAGCTGCTATTAGCTGCCGTTAGCTTCTGTTAGCTGCTGTTAGCGCGGATGTGTCTGATAAGGATGTGTGTCCTTCCCGGGCCTCCGTATGTCTGTCTGCACAGAAAGCTAAAATAATAAAAGAAAAGTCAAGAAGAGTTCTGAAAAATGAGTATAGGATGTGTTCAAAATGGCTCCCTATTCCCTACATATTATATATATATATATATATATATATTGCCCATTACTTTTGATCAAAAGTAGTTGCAGCTTCAGACGCATCCTACCTGTGTAGTGAACCTACACCCCCACCCTCCACTCAATCACTACGTCTACCTGGGCCGTTGCTTTTTTTTCTTCTCAGAATCAATTAGATTTTTTTATTTTATTTTTAATGACAGTGTGATGATGCATGTGGGGCTAATAAGACATGAATGGGATATGAAAGGTCTCTGAGAGCTAGACAAATGACCACCATTATTTCACCAATCAGAGAGGCGGGGCCCTCTATATGTTCTAATTTGAATGGTAATAACATTCTGAATTGCTTTTGTCCTACCAGGACACTGCCTCCATTGACATGCAGCCTGGCAAGGTAACCTTGAGTCCACCAAAAACCCAGACTTTTTAGGCTGCGGCCTAAATTACACCCCATTAACCTATGTAGTGCACTACTTTGGACCAGAGCCGTATGGGCCCTGATCAAGGCACTAGTCAAAGGTAGAGGACTATAAGGAATAGGGTGCTTTTTGGGAATTAAAGATGCCTAGAATAAATTACAAACCAGGGGCTATACGCCTGTAATTACATGACTAGACAGAAAGAAGACATCACTGCAAAGCTTCTTTCTTACGTTACTGTAACGTAACAGGAGGAGTAGGGCTCTAGTGGTCTCAGACGTTACTGTAACGTAACAGGAGGAGTAGGGCTCTACTGGTCTCAGACGTTACTGTAACGTAACAGGAGGAGTAGGGCTCTACTGGTCTCAGACGTTACTGTAACGTAACAGGAGGAGTAGGGCTCTAGTGGTCTCAGACGTTACTGTAACGTAACAGGAGGAGTAGGGCTCTACTGGTCTCAGACGTTACTGTAACGTAACAGGAGGAGTAGGGCTCTACTGGTCTCAGACGTTACTGTAACGTAACAGGGGGAGTAGGGCTCTACTGGTCTCAGACGTTACTGTAAAGTAACAGGGGGAGTAGGGCTCTACTGGTCTCAGACGTTACTGTAACGTAACAGGAGGAGTAGGGCTCTACTGGTCTCAGACGTTACTGTAACGTAACAGGAGGAGTAGGGCTCTACTGGTCTCAGACGTTACTGTAACGTAACAGGAGGAGTAGGGCTCTACTGGTCTCAGACGTTACTGTAACGTAACAGGGGGAGTAGGGCTCTACTGGTCTCAGACGTTACTGTAACGTAACAGGGGGAGTAGGGCTCTACTGGTCTCAGACGTTACTGTAACGTATCAGGAGGAGTAGGGCTCTACTGGTCTCAGACGTTACTGTAACGTAACAGGGGGAGTTGGGATCTAGTGGTCTCAGACGTTACTGTAACGTAACAGGAGGAGTAGGGCTCTACTGGTCTCAGACGTTACTGTAACGTAACAGGAGGAGTAGGGCTCTAGTGGTCTCAGACGTTACGGTAACGTAACAGGAGGAGTAGGGCTTTAGTGGTCTCAGACGTTACTGTAACGTAACAGGAGGAGTAGGGCTCTACTGGTCTCAGACGTTACGGTAACGTAACAGGAGGAGTAGGGCTCTACTGGTCTCAGACATTACTGTAACGTAACAGGAGGAGTAGGGCTCTACTGGTCTCAGACGTTACTGTAACGTAACAGGAGGAGTAGGGCTCTACTGGTCTCAGATGTTACTGTAACGTAACAGGAGGAGTAGGGCTCTAGTGGTCTCAGACGTTACTGTAACGTAACAGGAGGAGTAGGGCTCTACTGGTCTCAGACGTTACTGTAACGTAACAAGAGGAGTAGGGCTCTACTGGTCTCAGACGTTACTGTAACGTATCAGGAGGAGTAGGGCTCTAGTGGTCTCAGACGTTACTGTAACGTAACAGGAGGAGTAGGGCTCTACTGGTCTCAGACGTTACTGTAACGTAACAGGAGGAGTAGGGCTCTAGTGGTCTCAGACGTTACGGTAACGTAACAGGAGGAGTAGGAATCTACTGGTCTCAGACGTTACTGTAACGTAACAGGAGGAGTAGGGCTCTACTGGTCTCAGACGTTACTGTAACGTCACAGGGGGAGTAGGGCTCTACTGGTCTCAGACGTTACTGTAACGTAACAGGAGGAGTAGGGCTCTAGTGGTCTCAGACGTTACGGTAACGTAACAGGAGGAGTAGGGCTCTAGTGGTCTCAGACGTTACGGTAACGTAACAGGAGGAGTAGGGCTCTAGTGGTCTCAGACGTTACTGTAACGTAACAGGGGGAGTAGGGCTCTACTGGTCTCAGACGTTACTGTAACGTATCAGGAGGAGTAGGGCTCTAGTGGTCTCAGACGTTAATGTAACGTAACAGGAGGAATAGGGCTCTACTGGTCTCAGACGTTACTGTAACGTAACAGGAGGAGTAGGGCTCTAGTGGTCTCAGACGTTACGGTAACGTAACAGGAGGAGTAGGGATCTACTGGTCTCAAACGTTACTGTAACGTAACAGGAGGAGTAGGGCTCTAGTGGTCTCAGACGTTACTGTAACGTAACAGGAGAAGTAGGGCTCTAGTGGTCTCAGACGTTACGGTAACGTAACAGGAGGAGTAGGGCTCTAGTGGTCTCAGACGTTACTGTAACGTCACAGGGGGAGTAGGGCTCTACTGGTCTCAGACGTTACTGTAACGTAACAGGGGGAGTAGGGCTCTAGTGGTCTCAGACGTTACGGTAACGTAACAGGAGGAGTAGGGCTCTAGTGGTCTCAGACGTTACGGTAACGTAACAGGAGGAGTAGGGCTCCACTGGTCTCAGACGTTACTGTAACGTAACAGGGGGAGTAGGGCTCTACTGGTCTCAGACGTTACTGTAACGTAACAGGAGGAGTAGGGCTCTACTGGTCTCAGACGTTACGGTAACGTAACAGGGGGAGTAGGGCTCTACTGGTCTCAGACGTTACGGTAACGTAACAGGAGGAGTAGGGCTCTACTGGTCTCAGACGTTACTGTAACATAACAGGAGGAGTAGGGCTCTACTGGTCTCAGACGTTACTGTAACGTAACAGGGGAGTAGGGCTCCACTGGTCTCAGACGTTACTGTAACGTAACAGGAGGAGTAGGGCTCTAGTGGTCTCAGACGTTACGGTAACGTAACAGGAGGAGTAGGGCTCTACTGGTCTCAGACGTTACGGTAACGTAACAGGAGGAGTAGGGCTCTACTGGTCTCAGACGTTACTGTAACGTAACAGGAGGAGTAGGGCTCTACTGGTCTCAGACGTTACTGTAATGGAGGTTATTGATGTCTGGACTGTACAGGTTACTGATGTCTGGACTGTACAGGTTACTGATGTCTGGACTGATGTCTGGACTGATGTCTGGACTGATGTCTGGACTGATGTCTGGACTGTACAGGTTACTGATGTCTGGACTGTACAGGTTACTGATGTCTGGACTGATGTCTGGACTGTACAGGTTACTGATGTCTGGACTGTAAAGGTTACTGATGTCTGGACTGATGTCTGGACTAATGTCTGGACTGATGTCTGGACTTTACATGTTACTGATGTCTGGACTGTACAGGTTACTGATGTCTGGACTGTACAGGTTACTGATGTCTGGACTGATGTCTGGACTGATGTCTGGACTGATGTCTGGACTTTACATGTTACTGATGTCTGGACTGATGTCTGGACTTTACATGTTACTGATGTCTGGACTGATGTCTGGACTTTACATGTTACTGATGTCTGGACTGATGTCTGGACTTTACATGTTACTGATGTCTGGACTGTACAGGTTACTGATGTCTGGACTGTACATGTTACTGATAGTTGGACTATAGGTTATTGATTGATGGACTGTGTAGGTTACTGATAGTTGGACTATAGGTTATTGATTGATGGACTGTGTAGGTTACTGATAGTTGGACTATAGGTTATTGATTGATGGACTGTGTAGGTTACTGATAGTTGGACTATAGGTTATTGATTGATGGACTGTGTAGGTTACTGATAGTTGGACTATAGGTTATTGATTGATGGACTGTGTAGGTTACTGATAGTTGGACTATAGGTTATTGACGGATTCATTGTACAGTTTACTGATAGATGGACTATAGGCTATTGACGGATTAATTGTACAGGTTACTGATAGATGGACTATAGGCTATTGACGGATTGACTGTACAGTTTACTGAATGATGGACTGCACTGGTTGCTGATGTCTGCATGTGTGTGTGTCCATTTATTTCTGCTGGGGGAGTGGAATGTGAAAGCTGTTATGTGAGGATGAGAAGATGAGGACAGGCGCTGGGGAATAAATTGTATCTCTGGAGAATAAAATGACAGTCCATACCTCCTGACAATTTGACAGAATTCAGCACTCAAATACACAGAGCACACACATACAAACAGAACACACACATACACACAAAACACACACATACACACAGAACACACACAGAGCATACATATACAAACAGAACACACACATACACACAGAACACACACAGAGCACACACATACAAACAGAACACACACATACACACAGAACACACACAGAGCACACACATACAAACAGAACACACAAATACACACAGAACACACACAGAGCACACACATACAAACAGAACACACACATACACACAGAACACACACAGAGCACACACATACAAACAGAACACACACATACACACAGAACACACACACACACAGAGCACACAGAGCACACACACATACACACACACACACACACACACAGACAGACACAGAGCACACACAGAGCACACACATATACACACACATACAAACAGAACACACACATACAAACAGAACACACAAACAGAACACACACATACACACAGAACACACACAGAGCACACACATACAAACAGAACACACACATACACACAGAACACACACACACACAGAGCACACACACATACACACAGAACACACACACAGACAGACACAGAGCACACACAGAGCACACACATATACACACACATACAAACAGAACACACACATACACACAGAACACACACAGAGCACACACATACAAACAGAACACACACATACACACAGAACACACACACACACAGAGCACACAGAGCACACACACATACACACACACACACACACACAGACAGACACAGAGCACACACATAGCACACACATATACACACACATACAAACAGAACACACACATACAAACAGAACACACGCACACACACACACACACACACACACACACACAGAGAGAGAGAATATACACACAGAGAACAGAGCACACACACAGAACACACACACACACAGAGCACACACATATACACACAACACACACATACAAACAGAACACACACACACACACACACACACACACACACACACACACACACACACACACACACGCATGCACACACACACAGAGAATATACACACACACAGAAGAGCACACACACAGAACACACACAGAGCACACACAGAGCACACACACAGAGCACACACACACACACACACACACACACACACACACAGAGAACAGAGCACACACACAGAACACACACAGAGCACACACAGAGCACACACACACAGAGCACACACATACACACACAGAGCACACACACACATACACACACAGAGCACCCACACACACACAGAGCACACACACACAGAACATTCAAATATTATAATTTGAAGGTGAAGTGTGTGTGTGTGTGTGTGTGTGTGTGTGTGTGTGTGTGTGTGTGTGTGTGCATGTGTCAGCGGGAGACATGCCTCAGAAAGCATCAGGGCAGCAGTTCTGAAATGAAAACAGGTGTGCCACACGCTATCATGTCCTGAGGGAAACAGAGCCTTTGATGTTCTCTAAGAGGAACCATTGTTGGCGATGAAGGCATCTTTTCACAGTTTGACTTGTTTAACAAAGTGACAGGTCCATTGTGATAGTGTGGTGTTCTGAGCAGGTTACGCCTGGTTACGCCTGTCTCAGACTCTTACGCACTTTTGGTTTCCTTTCAATTAAAAAGAAGCCATCCAGTTGAGGCGATGCGGAGAGAAAGTACATGGATTTCAAAATGTTTTGAGAGAGAGAGAGAGAGAGAGAGAGAGAGAGAGAGAGAGAGAGAGAGAGAGAGAGAGAGAGAGAGAGAGAGAGAGAGAGAAAAGATAGAGAGAGAGAGAGAGAGAGAGAGAGAGAGAGAAAAGATAGAGAGAGAGAGATAGAGAGAGAGAGAGAGAGAGAGAGAAAAGATAGAGAGAGAGAGAGAGAGACCTTTTGATTTATCTACCTCACTTGCTTTGGCAATGTTAACACATGTTCCCCATCTCCTTCTCTCCCCCTCCGATCATATGTATAGATGTTTAGTCTGATACAACATGTTATAATGTATAGATGTTTAGTATGATACAACATGTTATAATGTATAGATGTTTAGTCTGATACAACATGTTATAATGTATAGATGTTTAGTATGATACAACATGTTATAATGTATAGATGTTTAGTCGGATACAACATGTTATAATGTATAGATGTTTAGTCTGATACAACATGTTATAATGTATAGATGTTTAGTCTCATACAACATGTTATAATGTATAGATGTTTAGTCTGATACAACATGTTATAATGTATAGATGTTTAGTCTGATACAACATGTTATAATGTATAGATGTTTAGTCTGATACAACATGTTATAATGTATAGATGTTTAGTCTGATACAACATGTTATAATGTATAGATGTTTAGTCTGATACAACATGTTATAATGTATAGATGTTTAGTCTGATACAACATGTTATAATGTATAGATGTTTAGTCTGATACAACATGTTATAATGTATAGATGTTTAGTCTGATACAACATGTTATAATGTATAGATGTTTAGTCTGATACTACATGTTATAATGTATAGATGTTTAGTCGGATACAACATGTTATAATGTATAGATGTTTAGTCTCATACAACATGTTATAATATATAGCTGTTTAGTCTCATACAACATGTTATAATGTATAGATGTTTAGTCTGATACTACATGTTATAATGTATAGATGTTTAGTCGGATACAACATGTTATAATGTATAGATGTTTAGTCTCATACAACATGTTATAATGTATAGATGTTTAGTCGGATACAACATGGTATAATGTATAGATGTTTAGTCTCATACAACATGTTATAATGTATAGATGTTTAGTCTGATACTACATGTTATAATGTATAGATGTTTAGTCTGATACAACATGTTATAATGTATAGATGTTTAGTCTGATACAACATGTTATAATGTATAGATGTTTAGTCTGATACAACATGTTATAATGTATAGATGTTTAGTCTGATACAACATGTTATAATGTATAGATGTTTAGTCTCATACAACATGTTATAATGTATAGATGTTTAGTCTGATACAACATGTTATAATGTATAGATGTTTAGTCTCATACAACATGTTATAATGTATAGATGTTTATTCTAATACAACATGTTATAATGTATAGATGTTTAGTCGGATACAACATGTTAAAATGTATAGATGTTTAGTCTGATACAACATGTTATAATGTATAGATGTTTAGTCTGATACAACATGTTATAATGTATAGATGTTTAGTCTCATACAACATGTTATAATGTATAGATGTTTAGTCTCATACAACATGTTATAATGTATAGATGTTTAGTCTCATACAACATGTTATAATGTATAGATGTTTAGTCTATAACAACATGTTATAATGTATAGATGTTTAGTCTGATACAACATGTTATAATGTATAGATGTTTAGTCTGATACAACATGTTATAATGTATAGATGTTTGGTCTGATACAACATGTTATAATGTATAGATGTTTAGTCTGATACAACATGTTATAATGTATAGATGTTTAGTCTGATACAACATGTTATAATGTATAGATGTTTAGTCTGATACAACATGTTATAATGTATAGATGTTTAGTCTGATACAACATGTTATAATGTATAGATATTTAGTCTGATACAACATGTTATAATGTATAGATGTTTAGTCTGATACAACATGTTATAATGTATAGATGTTTAGTCTGATACAACATGTTATAATGTATAGATGTTTAGTCTGATACAACATGTTATAATGTATAGATGTTTAGTCTCATACAACATGTTATAATGTATAGATGTTTAGTCTGATACAACATGTTATAATGTATAGATGTTTAGTCTGATACAACATGTTATAATGTATAGATGTTTAGTCTGATACAACATGTTATAATGTATAGATGTTTAGTCTGATACAACATGTTATAATGTATAGATGTTTAGTCTGATACAACATGTTATAATGTATAGATGTTTAGTCTGATACAACATGTTATAATGTATAGATGTTTAGTCTGATACAACATGTTATAATGTATAGATGTTTAGTCTATAACAACATGTTATAATGTATAGATGTTTAGTCTGATACAACATGTTATAATGTATAGATGTTTAGTATGATACAACATGTTATAATGTATAGATGTTTAGTCTCATACAACATGTTATAATGTATAGATGTTTAGTCTCATACAACATGTTATAATGTATAGATGTTTAGTCTACTTCAACATGTTGTAATATATAGATGTTTATGCTAAAACAAGACTTTGTATGGTGTGCTATCCCAGTGACTAATGGCTTCTGTCTGTAAGTTAATCACTCAGTGCTACCCAGGCCATATTCCAAACATCTCAGACACAATACGAGGTTATGTCTTTCTGCTTTGCTTACAAAATCATTTCAGTCTTTTGAGCTTGATTCATTGACCGGCTTGAGCACTCGCTGCAAGAGAGAAGCGAGAGAGAGAAGAGAGTTGATCTCTGCTGTAGATTATTCTGTGTCAAGACTGTTACCACGTTGACTAAAGATTCCAGATGTTCATATCTCACGTCTGGAGTGACTTCTGCCTCACTGATTCTTGTCTCTTCGTCTCTTTTTTTTTTAAAGGAATCAATGCCATGTCTTCATTTAACCTCACAGTTCGGTCTCTTTTATCACATGATCAGTCAATCTGACCTTGATTTCACCTCTAGACTTTATTCACTATCAACATTCTGCAGCAGGACAATCTACAAACATAGTGTTCAGTCCAAATGACACCTTGTTCTCTACAGAGACCCTGAGGGCCCTGGACAAACATAACGCAGTATAGAGAGAGGAGGGGACCATTTGATACACAAACGACCTGTCCTGTTTTCCTGTCTCCCCTAGCCCCTCCCTCCACTACCATGGTGTTGTGACTGTGTTCCTGTCTCCCCCTCCCTCCACTACCATGGTGTTATGACTGTGTTCCTGTCTCCCCCTCCCTCCACTACCATGGTGTTGTGACTGTGTTCCTGTCTCCCCCTCCCTCCACTACCATGGTGTTGTGACTGTGTTCCTGTCTCCCCCTCCCTCCACTACCATGGTGTTGTGACTGTGTTCCTGTCTCCCCCTCCCTCCACTACCATGGTGTTGTGACTGTGTTCCTGTCTCCCACAGCCCCTCCCTCCACTACCATGGTGTTGTGACTGTGTTCCTGTCTCCCCCTCCCTCCACTACCATGGTGTTGTGACTGTGTTCCTGTCTCCCACAGCCCCTCCCTCCACTACCATGGTGTTGTGACTGTGTTCCTGTCTCCCCCTCCCTCCACTACCATGTGACTTCCACAACAGGGGCCAAAGGAGAATAAAGCAAAGTCAATCAAACCAAAGTCCTGTGGTCCTCGCAGATAAGCACACACACACATTGTTCGCACACACACACACACACATTGTTCGCACACACACACACACACACACACACACACACACACACACACACACACAAAGTGTTTTTTTCTATTATCTCACTGCGGTGTACCTGGCACTGCTAACAAAGGAGAGGAGGAGGAGGAGAAGAGAAGAGGTGAGGAGATGAGGAGGAGAGGTAAGGAGATGAGGAGAAGAGAAGAAGAGGTGAGGAGATGAGGAGGAGAGGTGAGGAGAAGGGGAGATGAGGAGAAGAGGTGAGGAGATGAGGAGGAGAGGTGAGGAGATGAGGAGATGAGGAGGAGAGGTGAGGAGATGAGATGAGGAGAAGAGGTGAGGAGATGAGGAGAAGAGAAGAGGTGAGGAGATGAGGAGGAGAGGTAAGGAGATGAGGAGAAGAGAAGAAGAGGTGAGGAGATGAGGAGGAGAGGTGAGGAGAAGGGGAGATGAGGAGGAGAGGTGAGGAGATGAGGAGGAGAGGTGAGGAGATGAGGAGAAGAGGTGAGGAGATGAGGAGAAGAGGAGGAGGAGGAGAGGTGAGGAGATGAGGAGGAGTGAGAACAGGAGAAGAGGTGAGGAGGAGATGAGTAGAAGAGGAGAGGAGAAGAGGAGAAGAGGTGAGGAGATGAGGAGGAGAGGTGAGGAGAAGAGGAGATGAGGAGGAGAGGTGAGGAGATGAGGAGAGGAAAAGAAGTGAGGAGGAGAATAGGAGAGGAGAAGAGGAGAAGAGGTGAGGAGATGAGGAGATGTAGGGGGTGAGGAGATGAGGAGGAGAGGAGAAGAGGTGAGATGAGGTGAGGAGAAGAGGAGAAGAAGAGAAGAGGTGAGGAGGAGAGGAGAAGAGGTGAGGAGGATAGGAGGAGAAGAGGAGAGGAGATGAGGAGGAGAGGAGAAGAGGTGAGGAGATGAAGAGATGAGGAGGAGAGGTGTGGAGATGAGGAGGAGAGGTGAGGAGATGAGGAGGAGAGGTGAGATTAGGATATGAGGAGGAGAGTAGAAGAGGTGAGGAGAAGAGGAGAAGAGGTGAGGAGATGAGGAGGAGAGATGAGGAGATGAGGAGGAGAGGTGAGGAGATGAGGAGGATAGAAGATGAGGTGAGGAGATGAGGAGGAGAGGTGAGGAGGAGATAAAAAGAATATGAGAATAGGAGAAGGAAGCAGCAGAGAGAACAAAATCTCCTCCTTTCCTCCAGAGGAGTAGTGCCCTACCACAGCCTTACCACAGCCCTACCACAGCCTTATCACAGCCCTACCACAGCCCTACCACAGCCTTACCACAACCCTACCACAGCCCTACCTTGCCACAGCCCTACCACAGCCTTACCACAGCCCTACCACAGCCTTATCACAGCCCTACCACAGCCTTACCACAGCCCTACGACAGCCTTACCATAGCCCTACCACAGCCTTACCACAGCCCTACCACAGCCCTACCACAGCCTTACCACAGCCCTGCCACAGCCCTACCACAGCCCTACCACAGCCTTACCACAGCCCTACCACAGCCCTACCACAGCCTTACCACAGCCCTACCACAGCCTTATCACAGCCCTACCACAGCCTTACAACAGCCCTACAACAGGAGAAGAGCCCTACCACAGCCCTACCACAGCCCTACCTTTCCACAGCCCTACCACAGCCATACCTTACCACAGCCCTACCTTGCCACAGCCCTACCACAGTCTTACCACAGCCCTACCACAGTCTTTCCACAGCCCTACCACAGCTCTACCTTACCACAGCCCTACCACAGCCATACCTTACCACAGCCCTACCACAGCCCTACCACATCCCTACCACAGCCCTACCACAGCCCTACCACAGCCCTACCACAGCCCTACCACAGCCTTACCACAGCCCTACCACAGCCCTACCACAGCCTTATCACAGCCCTACCACAGCCTTACCACATCCCTACCACAGCCATACCTTACCACAGCCCTACCACAGCCCTACCACAGCCTTACCACAGCCCTACCACAGCCTTACCACAGCCCTACCACAGCCTTACCACAGGCCTACCACAGCCCTACCACAGCCTTACCACAGCCCTACCACAGCCTTACCGCAGCCTTACCGCAGCCTTACCACAGCCTTACCACAGCCCTACCACAGCCTTACCACAGCCATACCACAGCCCTACCACAGCCTTACCACAGCCCTACCACAGCCCTACCACAGCCCTACCACAGCCTTACCACAGCCCTACCACAGCCTTACCACAGCCCTACCACAGCCTTACCACAGCCCTACCACAGAAGAAGAGCCCTACCACAGCCCTACCACAGCCTTACCACAGCCATACCTTACCACAGCCCTACCTTGCCACAGCCCTACCACAGTCTTACCACAGCCCTACCACAGTCTTTCCACAGCCCTACCACAGCCCTTCCTTACCACAGCCCTACCACAGCCGTACCTTACCACAGCCCTACCACAGTCTTACCACAGCCCTACCACAGCCATACCTTACCACAGCCCTACCACAGCCATACCTTACCACAGCCCTACCACAGCCTTACCACAGGCCTACCACAGCCCTACCACAGCCATACCTTACCACAGCCCTACCACAGTCTTACCACAGCCCTACCACAGCCATACCTTACCACAGCCCTACCACAGCCATACCTTACCACAGCCCTACCATAGCACTACCTTACCACAGCCCTACCACAGCCGTGCCTTACCACAGTCTTACCACAGCCTTACCACAGCCCTACCACAGCCCTACCACAGCCATACCTTACCACAGTCTTACCACAGCCTTACCACAGGCCTACCACAGCCCTACCACAGCCATACCTTACCACAGCCCTACCACAGTCTTACCACAGCCCTACCACAGCCATACCTTACCACAGCCCTACCACAGCCTTACCACAGCCCTACCACAGCCCTACCTTACCACAGCCCTACCACAGCCGTACCTTTCCACAGCCTTACCACAGCCCTACCACAGCCATACCTTACCACAGCCCTACCACAGCCCTACCACAGTCTTACCACAGCCCTACCACAGCCATACCTTACCACAGCCCTAACACAGCCTTACCACAGCCCTACCACAGCCTTATCACAGCCCTACCACAGCCTTACCACAACCTTACCACAGCCCTACCACAGCCCTACCACAGCCTTACCACAGCCCTACCACAGCCCTGCCACAGCCCTACCACAGCCTTACCACAGCCCTACTACAGCCTTACCACAGCCATACCACAGCCCTACCACAGCCTTACCACAGCCCTACCACAGCCCTACCACAGCCCTACCACAGCCTTACCACAGCCCTACCACTGCCTTACCACAGCCCTACCACAGCCCTACCACAGCCTTACCACAGCCCTACCACAGGAGAAGAGCCCTACCACAGCCGTACCACAGCCTTACCACAGCCATACCTTACCACAGCCCTACCTTGCCACAGCCCTACCACAGTCTTACCACAGCCCTACCACAGTCTTTCCACAGCCCTACCACAGCCCTACCTTACCACAGCCCTACCACAGCCTTACCTTACCACAGCCCTACCACAGTCTTACCACAGCCCTACCACAGCCATACCTTACCACAGCCCTACCAGAGCCATACCTTACCACAGCCCTACCACAGCCTTACCACAGCCCTACCACAGCCATACCTTACCACAGCCCTACCACAGCCGTGCCTTACCACAGTCTTACCACAGCCTTACCACAGCCCTACCACAGCCTACCACAGCCATACCTTACCACAGTCTTACCACAGCCTTACCACAGCCCTACCACAGCCCTACCACAGCCATACCTTACCACAGCCCTACCACAGTCTTACCACAGCCCTACCACAGCCATACCTTACCACAGCCCTACCACAGCCATACCTTACCACAGCCCTACCACAGTCTTACCACAGCCCTACCACAGCCATACCTTACCACAGCCCTACCACAGCCTACCTTACCACAGTCTTACCACAGCCTTACCACAGCCCTACCACAGCCTACCACAGCCATACCTTACCACAGTCTTACCACAGCCTTACCACAGCCCTACCACAGCCCTACCACAGCCTTACCACAGCCCTACCACAGCCCTACCACAGTCTTACCACAGCCCTACCACAGCCATACCTTACCACAGCCCTACCACAGCCTTACCGCAGCCCTACCACAGCCCTACCACAGCCTTATCACAGCCCTACCACAGCCTTACCACAACCTTACCACAGCCCTACCACAGCCCTACCACAGCCTTACCACAGCCATACCACAGCCCTACCACAGCCTTACCACAGCCCTACCACAGCCCTACCACAGCCCTACCACAGCCTTACCACAGCCCTACCACTGCCTTACCACAGCCCTACCACAGCCCTACCACAGCCTTACCACAGCCCTACCACAGGAGAAGAGCCCTACCACAGCCGTACCACAGCCTTACCACAGCCATACCTTACCACAGCCCTACCTTGCCACAGCCCTACCACAGTCTTACCACAGCCCTACCACAGTCTTTCCACAGCCCTACCACAGCCCTTCCTTACCACAGCCCTACCACAGCCGTACCTTACCACAGCCCTACCACAGTCTTACCACAGCCCTACCACAGCCATACCTTACCACAGCCCTACCAGAGCCATACCTTACCACAGCCCTACCACAGCCTTACCACAGCCCTACCACAGCCCTACCTTACCACAGCCCTACCACAGCCGTGCCTTACCACAGTCTTACCACAGCCTTACCACAGCCCTACCACAGCCTACCACAGCCATACCTTACCACAGTCTTACCACAGCCTTACCACAGCCCTACCACAGCCCTACCACAGTCTTACCACAGCCCTACCACAGCCATACCTTACCACAGCCCTACCACAGCCTTACCACAGCCCTACCACAGCCCTACCTTACCACAGCCCTACCACAGCCGTACCTTACCACAGTCTTACCACAGCCTTACCACAGCCCTACCACAGCCTACCACAGCCATACCTTACCACAGTCTTACCACAGCCTTACCACAGCCCTACCACAGCCCTACCACAGCCTTACCACAGCCGTACCACAGCCCAATATTCACAGATTTACAGTCCCAATCCCCACTTTACTTTACCGGACCTAAAAAGTTGAAACCAAAAAAAGTTTTTAAAAAGTTGAAACCAAAAAAAGTTTTTAAAAAGTTGAAACCAAAACCCCCCTCCTCATCCACTACATACATCCTGTGTCAGACGAGGCCGAACCAGCCCTAACATCACAGCTCTGGGGATCCTATACCCCAACCCTCTCATCTGATCTCTTTTTTGCAAGCCCAGACATGTAATTCCCTATATAGTCCTTTTCACGCCTTTTCACCAGTGCTTAATTTACAAATTGGAAGGAGTTGGAGAAAAAAAAAGTTTACAGAGTCTGGGGGGGGGGGGGGTGGTCCTGAAGTTGCATGAAAAAAATAACCTAAATGGTTGGCATGGATCATCATGGCGTTTGTGTGCGTAGTGTAACGTCGACTCAGGGAGTCGCAAAGCAGGTGCAGCTAGTGAGTTTAATATTCATGAACAGAGAACGATTGCAAAAGCAAGATAAAACGTCTGACGAGGAAAACATAACCAATACTGATTGAGGGGTTGAATACAACACAGTTGTAGATAAAGAGGGAGAAATAAGGGAAGTGATGAAATCAGGTGTGTGTAATGATGGGTTGGTTAGCAGACTGGCGACGTCGAGCACCGGAGAGGGAGAGCGGGAGCAGACGTGACAGTACCTCCCCCCCCCCCCCCTCCTCTCTCTCGTACGCGCGGGTCCAGCCGCAGGACGGCACTTGCCAGGAGGACGGCCCCAAGGACGTGGAGAGGGCCGGTCCAGAAGGCGAAGGTGGGACTCCCGGATGATGTTAAGATCTAGAATGTCGTCCACCGGAACCCAGCACCGCTCCTCTGGACTGTATCCCTCCCAGGAAATGGAGCTGACCACCACAATGTCGGGAGTTCAGGAGTGATCTGACGGCATAGGCAGGACTCCCCTCGATATCCAAGGGAAGCAGAGGGGTGGCGTGGGGGACAACATCAACCAGGGGACCAGGAGCCACCGGCCTGAGGAGGGAAACATGAAAAGAGGGTGAGATCTGGTAGTTAGTGGGGAGCTGTAATTGGTATTGGTTACCTCCTTTACCCTCCAGAGGACTTTGAATGGCCCCACAAAACCAGGGGCTCAGTTTCCGGCAGGGCAGGAGCAGGAGGTTCCTGGTGAAAAGCTAGACGTGATCACCAAGATGGAACACGGGAGCCTCACTGCTATGGCAGTCCACCTGCTTCTTCAGGCGGTGGATGGGGCGTTGGAGCCTGACCTGGCCAGCTTTCCAAATCCTCCTCTGCATGCCGGAACCACTCGTCCTCCACAGGAGTTTCTGTCTGGCTCGGGGTCCATGTGTCGGCTGGTACCCCAGGATGCATTGGAAGGAATACAGCCCGGTAGAGGAGTGGCGAAGTGAATTCTAGGCATATTCAGCCCAAGGAAGGAAATTGGACCCACTCCCCCTGCCGGTCCTGGCAGTGACTCCTCGGGAACCTGCCCAGCTCCTGGTTCATCGTCTCTCCCTTTAGATTGAGGCTAGTACCCAGAAGTGATGCCGACCATGACCCAAAGCTTCTCCGTGAAAAACCTTTCATACAATACGAGTCTGAGAGTTTATTATAGTACAAGGGGCAGGCAAAAGGTAAGTCAAGGCAGGCGAAGAGGGAGACCAGTAACAAAGTCCAGGGATATATGGGACCAGGGGTGGTGAGGAAAAAGGGAGTGGTTGAAGAAGGCCAGCCGGAGCTTGTGCTGCGAAGTCTTATTTTGTGCACACACGGTGCAGGCGGCGATGAGACATCAGGCGGAGACATCAGGAACCATGGAAGACCAAAAAAAAGCGTTGTCGGATGAAAGCGTCCGACGGTAGCCTGGATGGCAGGTCAGTCTTGAGGAATGAGCCCATTCCAGGACCGGAGACCGGGGAGAGTCCGGGGCAAACATGCGGTTAGCCAGCCCCCCCCCCCCCCCCCCCCTGGAGGACGGTCTCAGGGTCTGACGGATAAGAAGCGGGGCTAACGTGAGAGTGCATCAGGCTGCACATTCTTGGACGCCGTGGGGTAGGAGAGAGTGAAATTGAAACGGGTGAAAAACATTGTGGTTCGTCTCAGGTGATATGAGAGAAAAGCGATGGGGTGCAGCTTTTGGTCTTGGGCAGAATGCGTGGAACATGATGATCCCCACTCTAACATCCGAGCCGTCAACCTCCACCACAAACTGACAGGACGGGTCCGGGTGGATTAAGATGTTTGAGGTGCTAGAACGCCCAGTCAGCTGCCGGAGATGACATGAATGGAAGTTAGCAAATCCCAGGAAACATTGCAGCTGCACTCTGGATGTGGGTTGAGGCCAATCCACCACTGCTCTCACCTTGTCTGGATCCATCTATATATGTCCTGCAGCGATGACGTATCCTAGGAAGGAAATGGTGGAGCGATGGAATACACACTTCTCCACTTTAACAAAAAGCTGGAGACGCTGAAGGACAGTGGAGGACGTGCTGTTAAGCTGAACAGGAAAATATGTCATTGACGTAGACAAACACGAACTGGTTCAGGAACACATCGTTGACCAGGACTTGGAACGCAGCAGGAGCTGGTTAGTCCAAATGGCACGGTACAAACACAGCAAGACAACACATTTTTCCCCTCAGGAGACTGAGAAGAATTGGCATGGGTCCTCAGATCCTCAAAATGTTTTACAGCTGCAACTTCGAGAGCATCGTGACCAGTTGCATCACCGTCTGGTATTGCAACTGCTCGTCATCTGACCGTAAGGCACTACAGAGGGTAGAGCGAATGGCCCAGTACATCACTGGGGCAAGGCTTCCTGCCATCCAGAGCCTATATACCAGGCGGTGTCAGAGGAATGCCCAAAAAATTGTCAAAGACTCCAGTCACCTAAGTCATAGACAGTTTTCTCTGCTTCCACACGGCAAGCGGTACCGGAGCGCCAAGTGTAGATCCAAAAAGCTCCTTAACCTCTCTCTCTCTCTCTCTCTCTCTCTCTCTCTCTCTCTCTCTCTCTCTCTCTCTCTCTCTCTCTCTCTCTCTCTCTCTCTCTCTCTCTCTCTCTGTCTCTCTCTGTCTCTCTCTCTCTCTGTCTCTCTCTCTCTCTCTCTCTCTCTCTCTCTCTCTCTCTCTCTCTCTCTCTCTCTCTCTCTGTCTCTCTCTGTCTCTCTCTCTCTCTGTCTCTCTCTCTCTCTCTCTCTCTCTCTCTCTCTCTCTCTCTCTCTCTCTCTCTCTCTCTCTCTCTCTCTCTCTCTCTGTCTCTCTCTGTCTCTCTCTCTCTCTGTCTCTCTCTCTCTCTCTCTCTCTCTCTCTCTCTCTCTCTCTCTCTCTCTCTCTCTCTCTCTCTCTCTGTCTCTCTCTGTCTCTCTCTCTCTGTCTCTCTCTCTCTCTCTCTCTCTCTCTCTCTCTCTCTCTCTCTGTCTCCCTCTCTCTCTCTCTGTCTCTCTCTCTCTCTCTCTCTCTCTCTCTCTCTCTCTCTCTGTCGTGGTTAGAGTGGATAGTTCAGAGTGACATTCATTAATTTCATTATAGAATAGGTGTTTCGGCGGTTGTCGTTCTACGCGTTCAATGATACCAAATTCCTAGCTGCAGACTAGTAATTAATATCAAAGACTTGTTCTTATTCTGTTGGTATCGATAGTCTAAGAGTTTAACCACATGTTATGGTTAAAAGATTCAGCAATGGTCTGCAACCTTTGTCACTTCGTAATGGAGAAAAACATGGTCTAGTGAGAACTTCTCAAAGTTGGGGTTTTATTCGGAATTGCAGAAAAGGGCCTGTCCCAGGATGCCGACCCTAACTGTGCTCATGGGCGGTCCTCTGATTTAGTTCAACTCAAAAGGGAATTGGAGTTTCCTTCATTAAACAGTCCAAAATCATATTACATAATTTTACAAGCAGTATCATCCTCACTCATTCATTTTATACAACAATTAGATGTAAACCTCATATCTGAGGCTATTATTTAAACAGCATTATGGTAATGTGGCTGCACCGTCTCCCATGAGCTTCCCCAAGTTGTAACAAACGGACCAGTTCATAGCTGGATTCTTCGCCCATCTTTTATACTTTATCCGGAACATAAATGTTGTTCGGACCTCAAGTTCTGTGAGGTGGAAGAAATTCCTTTGTTCTCTATGAAACTTCACTCTGTCTCTATACTGTGTGGCCATGAGGAGATAATCTTTTCGAGGAATTTACGACGTCTCTGACCACAGCAGCCTAGTTGTAAGAGGCAGGGAGAGGCAAGGAGAGGGTGATGGGGCTTGCTGTACCCAAAGAGGTCAACGTCATGACACAGTAAATGTCTTACTCACTGTCGGCCACAGTATAGAGACAGAGTGAAGTTTCATAGAAGGCCTGTACACCACCCACCCAGTACAGTAAACACCCAACCGTAGGCCTGTACATCACCCACCCAGTAAAGTAAACTCCCAACCGTAGGCCTGTACACCACCCACCCAGTACAGTAAACACCCCTACCAGCCTGGAACAAGACAAAAACAGATGCTGCATTGTGTCCCCAGTGCGGGTGCATAGCCCGGTGCGGTACATACCAGCTCCTTGTATCGGCCGGGCTAGAGTGGGCATCGAGCCAAGTGCCATGAAGCCAGCTCTACGCATCTTGTCTCCAGTGCATCTCCTTGGGCCGGCGTACATGGCACCAGCCTTGCGCATGGTGTCCCTGGTTTGCCTGCACAGCCCAGTGCGGGCTATTCCACCTTGCCGCACTGGCAGGGCGACCGGGAGCATTCAACCAGGTAAGGTTGGGCAGGCTCGGTGCTCAAGAGCTCCAGTGTGCCTGCACGGTCCGGTCTATCCAGTACCACCTCCACGCATCAGCCCTCCGGTGGCAGCTCCCCGCACTCGCCCTGAGGTGCATGTCCTCGGCCCAGTACCACCAGTGCCGGCACCACGCACCAGGCCTACAGTGCGCCTCGCCTGTCCAGCGCTGCCAGAACCTTCCTCCTCTCCAGCGCAGCCGGAGTCTCCCGCCTGTTCGGCGCTGCCAGAGCTTCCGCCCCTCAGTCCAGAGGTGCCAGAGCTCCTCTGTCCAGCGCTGCCAGAGCCTTCCTCCTCTCCAGCGTTGCCTGAGCTGTCCGTCTGTCCAGAGCTGCTAGAGTCTCCCGTCTGTCCAGAGCTGCTAGAGTCTCCCGTCTGTCCAGAGCTGCTAGAGTCAACCCGTCTGTCCAGAGCCGCTAGAGTCTCCTGTCTGTCATGAGCTGCCAGAGTCTCCCTTCTGTCCAGAGGCGCTAGAGTCTCCCGTCTGTCGTGAGCCGCCAGAGTCTCCCGTCTGTCATGAGCCGCCAGAGTCTCCCGTCTGTCATGAGCCGCCAGAGCCGCCAGTCAGCATGGAGCCGCCAGAGCTGCCAGTCAGCATGGAGCCGCCAGAGCCGCCAGTCAGCCAGGATCTTCCAGAGCCGCTAGTCAGCCAGGATCTTCCAGAGCCGCCAGTCAGCCAGTATCTTCCAGAGCCGCCCGTCAGCCAGGATCTTCCAGAGCCGCCAGTCAGCCAGGATCTGCCAGAGCCGCCAGTCAGCCAGGATCTTCCAGAGCCGCCAGTCAGCCAGGATCCTCCAGAGCCGCCAGTCAGCCAGGATCTTCCACAGCTGCCAGTCAGCCAGGATCTGCCAGAGCCGCCAGTCAGCCAGGATCCGCCAGAACCGCCATTCAGCCAGAAGCTGCCAGAGCCGTCAACCAGCCTGAGCTACCTCTCAGTCCTGAGCTACCTCTCAGTCCTGAGCTACCTCTCAGTCCTGAGCTACCCCTCAGTCCTGAGCTACCTCAGTCCCGAGCTGCCCCTCAGTCCAGTGTGGCCCTCTGTTAGGGTTCTTAGGCCAAGGTCGGTGGCGAGGGTCGTGTTTTCATTATTATTTTGGTTAGGCCAGGGTGTGACATGGATGATTTATTGTGTTTCGTCTTGTCTAGGGGTTTATTAGATTTATGGGGTTGTGTTCAGTGTAGTTGTCTAGGTAAGTCTATGGTTGCCTGGAGTGGTTCTCAATCAGAGGCAGGTGTTTATCGTTGTCTCTGATTGGGAGCCATATTTAGGCAGCCATATACTGTGGGTATTTTGGTGGGTGATTGTTCCTGTCTCTGTATTTTGCACCAGTTAGGACTGTTTCGGTTTTTCCACGTTTTCTTATTTTGTATAGTGTTCACGTTTTCATCTTTTATTAAAGATGTTTATAAATAACCACGCTGCATTTTGGTCCTCCTCTCCTTCCCAGGAAGAAAACCGTTACAAGTGGTTGTGAAACAGTGGCTAAAACCACTGGCATTTAGACCTTGTCCACCAACCTCCTGATTTCTATCCTGAAACTATCCTAAGGTCCCCAAGAACATCCCTACTCTGACCCACTGTAACCCCCCCCCCCCCCCCCCCCCCCTCCAGGAAGGCTAGGATATCCTGCTCTGACCCAGTGTAACTCCCCAGGAAGACTAGGAGATTCTGCTCTGACCCACTGTAACCCCCCCAGGTAGACTAGGAGATCCTGCTCTGACCCACTGTAACCCCCCCAGGTAGACTAGGAGATCCTGCTCTGACCCACTGTAACCCCCCCAGGTAGACTAGGAGATCCTGCTCTGACCCATTTCCCCACAATCAGACTCTCACTCTTCGCCAAGTTCACCATAGCTGATGCTGCCCCCTCAAACAACTCTAAAGCCCTGCTATATCTCCCTCCCCTTTCATAAACACTGTTACATCATCGGCATAAGCCGAAAATTAAATTGTCTGTACATGTCTGGGAATAACCTTCAGATAGCTGTGTCATGGTACATATGTAGGCTAACACCATAAGTCCTTCTCCCCAGTGCTACAACCTGGCTGTAAAACCCTCAACAGCTGTCTTCAGCACAATGGAGAACAGAAGTCACAACTTATTTTAACCTGGGAAACAGAACAGAATGGATGGAAACAGAACAGAATGGATGGAAACAGAACAGAATGGATGGAAACAGAACAGAATGGATGGAAACAGAACAGAATGGATGGAAACAGGACAGAATGGATGGAAACAGGACAGAATGGAAAGAAACAGAACAGAATGGATGGAAACAGGACAGAATGGATGGAAACAGAACAGAATGGATGGAAACAGAACAGAATGGATGGAAACAGGACAGAATGGAAAGAAACAGAACAGAATGGATGGAAACAGAACAGAATGGATGGAAACAGAACAGAATGGATGGAAACAGGACGGAATGGATGGAAACAGGACAGAATGGAAAGAAACAGAACAGAATGGATGGAAACAGGACAGAATGGATGGAAACAGAACAGAATGGATGGAAACAGGACAGAACAGAATGGATGGAAACAGGACAGAACAGAATGGATGGAAACAGGACAGAATGGATGGAAACAGGACAGAATGGATGGAAACAGGACAGAATGGATGGAAACAGAACAGAATGGCTGGAAACAGGACAGAACAGAATGGATGGAAACAGGACAGAACAGAATGGATGGAAACAGGACAGAATGGATGGAAACAGGACAGAACAGAATGGATGGAAACAGGACAGAACAGAATGGATGGAAACAGGACAGAACAGTATGGCATGAACAGAACAGAATGGAAAGAAATCGGACAGAATGGAAAGAAACAGAACAGAATGGATGGAAACAGGACAGAATGGATGGAAACAGGACAGAACAGAATGGCATGAACAGAACAGAATGGAAAGAAATCGGACAGAATGGAAAGAAACGGGACAGAATGGCATGAACAGAACAGAATGGAATGAAACAGGACAGAATGTAAAGAAACAGAACAGAATGGATGGAAACAGGACAGAATGGATGGAAACAGGACAGAACAGAATGGCATGAACAGAACAGGGAGGAGAATGGATTGAACAGAAGAGGGACGATAATTGATGGCTCCATTCTGAAGCTGTCTATTAGTTTCCATTAGGTAGCCCTGAGCAGCAGGTTAGATTTATAGGCCACATTTGGTTTAAATTCAGCCCTGTAGGCACGCACACACACACACACTCGCATGTACGCACACACACCAGGGCCTGGTGCTCTAAGGGACAGACAATGATGAGCTCTCATCCATCTCAACTCAGTGTTTCCATTTTCTGAAATTCTCTCAGAACAGAGCAGAGGAACCTGTCAGTAGCAGCAATGTCACCGTCAAGACACCCCAGACACCCCGCGTCCCAGATGGGACTAGACAGTTATAGACAGAGACAGAGAGAGAGAGAGAGAGAGAGAGAGAGAGAGAGAGAGAGAGAGAGAGAGAGAGAGAGAGAGAGAGAGAGAGGGAGAGAGAGAGAGAGAGAGAGAGAGAGAGAGAGAGAGAGAGAGAGAGAGAGAGAGGGGCATCCCATGTGTCCTTTATTAGCTACAGACAGTAGAGCGATCTAGATGGTCTCACAGGGCTTGTCTTGACTGGGTTCTAGACATGGATCACTGTTGACAGCTCAGCTCTGTCTTTCTTTTCTTTGGAGAGAAAAATAAACAAAACATGTTGGTGTGTTTGTTTGTCTGAGGAGAAGACCGCTTCATAGTGAGTGTTCCATCACAGTAAAAGGCTGCATCCCAAATGGCACACTATTATCAACATAGTGCACTGCTTTAGGCCAGAGGCCAAATGGCACACTATCCTCAATGTAGTGCACTGCTTTTGACCAGAGGCCTATGAGTATAGGGTTCCGTTTGGAGTAAAGGCTGAGAGACAGACGTACCATTCCAGAGCTACATTACATGACCAGAAGTATGTGGACACCTGCTCATCCAACATCTCATTCCAAAGTCATGGGCATTAATATGGAGTTGGTCCCCCCCTTTGCTGCTATAACAGCCTCCACTCTTCTGGGAAGGCTTTCCACTAGATGTTGGAACATTGCTGCTATAACAGCCTCCACTCTTCTGGGAAGGCTTTCCACTACATGTTGGAACATTGCTGCTATAACAGCCTCCACTCTTCTGGGAAGGTTTTCCACTCGATGTTGGAACATTGCTGCGGGGACTTGCTTCCATTCAGTCACAAGAGTATTAGTGAGGTCAGGCTCTGATGTTGGGGGTGATGAGACCTGGCTCACAGTCAGCGTTCCAATTCATCCCAAAGGTGTTCAATGGGGTTGAGGTCAGGGCTCTGTGCAGGCCAGTCAAGTTCTTCCACACCAATCTCGACAAACCATTTCTGTATGAACCTCGCTTTGCACACGTGGGCATTGTCATGCTGAAACAGGAAAGGTCCTTCCCAAAACTGTTGCCACAAAGTTGGTAGCACAGAATCTTCTAGAATGTCATTGTACGCTGTAGCATTAAGATGTACCTTCACTGGAACTAAGGGGCCCGGACCATGAAAAACAGCCCCAGACCATTATTCCTCCTCCACCAAACTTTACAGTTGGCACTATGCATTGGGGCAGGTAACGTTCTCTTGGCATTCTCCAAACCCAGATTCGTCCTTCAGACTGGCAGATGGTGAAGCGTGATTCATCACTTCAGAGAACGCGTTTCCACTGCTGGAGAGTCCAATAGTGGCGAGCTTTACACCACTCCAGCCGGTGCTTGTCATTGCACATGGTGATCTTAGGCTTGTGTGCGGCTGCTCAGCCATGGAAACCCATTTCATGAAGCTCCTGATGAACAGTTCTTGCGCTGACGTTGCTTCCAGAGGCAGTTTGGAACTCAGTAGTGATTTTTATGCGCTATGCGCTTCAACACTCGGCGGTCTTGTTCTGTGAGCTTGTGTGGTCTACCACTTCACGGCTGAGCCGTTGTTGCTCCTAGACGTTTTCACTTCACAATAACAGCACTTACAGTTGACCGGGGGCAGCTCTAGCAGAGAAGAAATTTGATGAACTGACTTGTTGGAAATGACGGTGCCACGTTGAAAGTGACTGAGCTCTTCAGAAAGGCCTTTCTACTGCCAATGTTTGTCTATGGAGATTGCATGGCTGTGTGCTCGATTTTATACACCTGTCAGCAACGGGTGTGGCTGAAATTGCAGAATCCACTAATTTAAAGGGGTGTCCACATACTCTTGTTTATACAGTGTATATTTCTGTCCTGTTTCCTTTTCTATAGATGTACCATACCAGAGTTATAGATCTGTTCTACTTCCTTCTCTATAGATGTACCATACCAGAGTTATAGATCTGTTCTACTTCCTTCTCTATAGATGTACCATACCAGAGTTATAGATCTGTTCTACTTCCTTCTCTATAGATGTACCATACCAGAGTTATAGATCTGTTCTACTTCCTTCTCTAGAGATGTACCATACCAGAGATATAGATCTGTTCTACTTCCTTCTCTAGAGATGTACCATACCAGAGTTATAGATCTGTTCTACTTCCTTTTCTATAGATGTACCATACCAGAGTTATAGATCTGTTCTACTTCCTTCTCTAGAGATGTACCATACCAGAGATATAGATCTGTTCTACTTCCTTCTCTAGAGATGTACCATACCAGAGATATAGATCTGTTCTACTTCCTTTTCTATAGATGTACCATACCAGAGTTATAGATCTGTTCTACTTCCTTCTCTATAGATGTACCATACCAGAGTTATAGATCTGTTCTACTTCCTTCTCTAGAGATGTACCATACCAGAGATATAGATCTGTTCTACTTCCTTCTCTAGAGATGTACCATACCAGAGTTATAGATCTGTTCTACTTCCTTCTCTAGAGATGTACCATACCAGAGATATAGATCTGTTCTACTTCCTTCTCTAGAGATGTACCATACCAGAGTTATAGATCTGTTCTACTTCCTTCTCTATAGATGTACCATACCAGAGTTATAGATCTGTTCTACTTCCTTCTCTATAGATGTACCATACCAGAGTTATAGATATGTTCGACTTCCTTCTCTATAGATGTACCATACCAGAGTTATAGATCTGTTCTACTTCCTTCTCTATAGATGTACCATACCAGAGTTATAGATATGTTCGACTTCCTTCTCTAGAGATGTACCATACCAGAGTTATAGATCTGTTCTACTTCCTTCTCTAGAGATGTACCATACCAGAGATATAGATCTGTTCTACTTCCTTCTCTAGAGATGTACCATACCAGAGTTATAGATCTGTTCTACTTCCTTCTCTATAGATGTACCATACCAGAGTTATAGATCTGTTCTACTTCCTTCTCTATAGATGTACCATACCAGAGTTATAGATCTGTTCTACTTCCTTCTCTATAGATGTACCATACCAGAGTTATAGATCTGTTCTACTTCCTTCTCTAGAGATGTACCATACCAGAGTTATAGATCTGTTCTACTTCCTTCTCTAGAGATGTACCATACCAGAGTTATAGATCTGTTCTACTTCCTTCTCTAGAGATGTACCATACCAGAGTTATAGATCTGTTCTACTTCCTTCTCTAGAGATGTACCATACCAGAGATATAGATATGTTCTACTTCCTTCTCTAACTATTCCAGAGGAATGAGAAATAAAAATGTAAGTTAAAATAATATTCATTGCAATTCAATTCAGTATTCCACGGAAGGAAGATTGTGAATCGTTCCGTTGTGACATCACACAAGACGGAGGGTTTCTCAATGACCGTACACATAAGGACGTGTTACATGTTCAATGACCGTTTATACATACTGATGATGCCAGAGAAGCAACAGTCTAGATAAGTAATGACTTTCTTTCCCCTTCTTCAACAGTGATCCATGTCTAGAACCCAGTCAAGACAAGCCCTGTGAGACCATCTAGATCTCTCTCTCTCTCTCTCGAGATGTCTCTCTCTCTCTCTCTCTCTCTCTCTCTCTCTCTCTCTCTCTCACTCTCTCTCTCACTCTCTCTCTCCCTCTCTCTCTCTCTCTCTCTCTCATTTATATATGTGGAGCTTATTGGTCAACACTTGTTCCATTTTTTACACACCTACGTTGCCTTTCAGATACAGATGTTTAATTTCCTTGATCAGTTTTCTGAACAGCGAAGGTGTGATCGCCGTCATTGTGGGCCGCCAGGACTATCCAGCACTTCCAAATGATTCATAGTAAATCAACATGCTGAAACAGGTGTGGAGGATTCTTACCTCTCCTTACTTGGCTGGGTAACAAAATGTCATTAGCCTATTTAGAAAGAGTCGGTCTACTTCCCAAATGGCGCCCTATTCAGTGCTCACCCATAAGGCTTTGGTCAAAAAAAGTAGTGCATTAAATAAGGAATATGGTGCCATTTGGGATACAACCTTGGACTGTCTCTCTGTATGAGTTATAATGGAGGGCTTGGGAGGCCCAAGTCCATTCTTTCAGCCATGATGACATCTTTAGCTTCTCTTCGGGAAGCAGTTTCCTCCTTTCTATAGCGTAACATTCATACGGAATAATAAACGATGATTATGATTTATCAGCTCTCTGATCGATCGGCAGGTAAAACCCTGTGTTTAGCTAATCAATACCAATACGATCCATCAGCTGTAGAATGAATTTCCCTGTCATGCTTTCCTCTGTCCATTTATTAAACAACATCCTGGTTTAGTTACAAATTAACCCTAGGGAATAGGGTGCCACTTGGGACGCACAATATTTTGTCTGTATTCACTACATTGGTCCTGAATTAATGTTTTCTTTTCGATAATATAGTACTTCTGTCCTCCCACTAGGGGGAGCAACCGGTCGACCAAATGTAATGTGATGTATTTTACCTTTATTGAACTAGGCAGGTCAGTTAAGAACAACTTCTTAGTTTCAATGACGGTCTACCGGGGAACAAGTGGGTTAACTGCCTTGTTCAGGGGGCAGAACGACAGATTTGTACCTTGTCAGCTTGGGGATTTGAACTTGAAACCTATCGGTTTCCGACACTCTAACCACTAGGCTACCCTGCCGCTCCTCCACTCTAACCACTAGGCTACCCTGCCGCTCCTCCACTCTAACCACTAGGCTACCCTGCCGCTCCTCCACTCTAACCACTAGGCTACCCTGCCTCCCCTCCACTCTAACCACTAGGCTACCCTGCCGCTCCTCCACTCTAACCACTAGGCTACCCTGCCGCTCCTCCACTCTAACCACTAGGCTACCCTGCCGCCCCTCCACTCTAACCACTAGGCTACCCTGCCGCTCCTCCACTCTAACCACTAGGCTACCCTGCCGCCCCTCCACTCTAACCACTAGGCTACCCTGCCGCTCCTCCACTCTAACCACTCGGCTACCCTGCCACCCCATTTGATGTGATGTGATGAAATGTAACTGTAATGTAATGAATTGTCTGCTACTTTGTTTGTTGGTAATTTTTGAGCCCAGACCAACCCAGCCTAGACCAGACCAACCCAGCCTAGACCAGCCCAACCCAGACCAGCCCAGACCAGCCCAGACCAACTCAGACCAACACAGACCAGACCAGCCTAGACCCTACCAGACCAGACCAGCCCAGCCCAGCCCAGACCAACCCAGACCAGCCCAGACCATACCAGACCAGAACATACCAGCCCAGACCAGACCAGCTCAGACCCTACCAGACCAGACCAGACCAGCCCAACCCAGACCAGCCAAGACCAGCCCAACCGAGACCAGCCCAGACCATACCAGCCCAGACCCTACCAGCCCAACCCAGACCATACCAGCCCCTGCCAGACCAGACCAGACCAGCCCAGACCATACCAGCCCCTACCAGACCAGAGCAGCCCAGCCCAGACCATTACCAGCCCCTACCAGACCAGACCAGCCCAGACCATACCAGACCAGCCCAGACCATACCAGCCCCTACCAGACCAGACCAGCCCAGACCATACCAGCCCCTACCAGACCAGTCCAGCCAAGACCATACCAGACCCTACCAGACCAGCCCAGCCCAGACCAGCCCAGCCCCTACCAGACCAGACCAGCCCAGCCCCTACCATACCAGCCCCTACCAGACCAGACCAACCCAGCCCAGACCATACCAGCCCCTACCAGACCAGACCAGCCCAGCCCCTACCAGACCAGACCAGCCCAGACCATACTAGCCCCTACCAGACCAGACCAGCCCAGCCCAGCCCAGCCCCTACCAGACCAGACCAACCCAGACCATACCAGCCCAGCCCAGACCATACCAGCCCCTACCAGACCAGACCAGCCCAGCCCAGCCCAGACCAGACCAACCCAGACCATACCAGCCCAGCCCAGCCCAGACCAGCCCAGCCCCTACCAGACCAGCCCAGCCCAGACCAGCTCAGCCCCTACCAGACCAGCCCAGACCAGCCCAGCCCAGCCCAGCCCCTACCAGACCAGACCAGCCCAGCCAATACCAGCCCCTACCAGACCAGCCCAGCCCAGACCAGCCCAGACCAGCCCAGACCAGACACTGTGCAGCCACACAGCAGTACTCCTGTTAATATGTTTGATCGCTGATGTTGTGATGATGGGAACGCTCACACTCCAAAAATATTTCTACCCTCACTGTCAACAAATTCAATCATGTCTGCACACTGAGCACTGGTTCTGTCTGTCTGTCTGTCTGTCTCAGCAGCAGCATGCCACAACATATTAACACTGGTTCTGTCTGTCTGTCTGTCTCAGCAGCAGCATGCCACAACATATTAGCATCAGAAGGCTGTAGTAAATGACAGCCTCTTCACCATATTGTGCAACGTTGTGCCAGAGACTGTGTGGGGAACTGGATTGTTCAAGTACATCAGTACCAGGACTCGTATATGGTGCACTACATATGGAATAGGGGGTCTCTCTCTCAAATCAATTCAATTCAAGGGGCTTTATTGGCATGGGAAACATGTGTTAACATCGCCAAAGGGGCTTTATTGTCATGGGAAACATGTGCTAACATCGCCGAAGGGGCTTTATTGGCAAAAGAAACATGTTAACATCGCCAAAGGGGCTTTATTGACATGGGAAACGTGTTAACATCGCCAAAGGGGCTTTATTGACATGGGAAACGTGTTAACATCGCCAAAGGGGCTTTATTGGCATGGGAAACATGTGTTAACATCGCCAAAGGGGCTTTATTGGCATGGGAAACATGTGCTAACATCACAAAATGGGCTTTATTGGCATGGGAAACGTGTTAACATCACCAAAGGGGCTTTATTGGCATGGGAAACGTGTTAACATTGCCAAAGGGGCTTTATTGGCATGGCAAACATGTGTCAACATCGCCAAAGGGGCTTTATTGGCATGGGAAATGTGTTAACATCGCCAAAGGGGCTTTATTGGCATGGGAAACGTGCTAACACCACAAAAGGGGCTTTATTGGCATGGGAAATGTGTTAACATCGCCAAAGGGGCTTTATTGGCATGGGAAACGTGCTAACACCACAAAAGGGGCTTTATTGGCATGGGAAACGTGTTAACATCGCCAAAGCAAGTGAAGAAGATGATATACACAAGTGAAATTAACAATTAAAATTAACTGTAAACATTACACTCACAGAAGATTGAAAAGATGAAAGACATTACAAATATCACATTATGTATAAATACAGTGTTGTAACGATGTGCAAATGTTTTCCTCTTAGGGCTAGGCGTCCCACTAGCGGGACAATTTCCTGAGAAACTGGAGGGCTCGCAATTCAAA
Organism: Oncorhynchus mykiss; assembly: GCF_013265735.2. Lineage (NCBI taxonomy): Eukaryota > Metazoa > Chordata > Actinopteri > Salmoniformes > Salmonidae > Oncorhynchus > Oncorhynchus mykiss. The sequence goes on from NC_048578.1 coordinate 40,589,451, forward strand.
TAAATAATAATTAAAATTATCGGTTGAAAGCTTAAAACCTCTTCATTCTACCCCCTCCTTTTTCGAACATTCTGTTAAAAATCGCGCAACATCTCAGCATCCTGCTACTCATGCCAGGAATATAGTATATGCATATGATTAGTATGTGTGGATAGAAAACACTCTGAAGTTTCTAAAACTGGTTAAATCACGGCTGTGACTATAACAGAGCGTGTGTTTCATCGAAAAGCGCAAGAAAAACTGGTCACTGAAAGCTGAAAAAAATATCCATGCGCCACTTGCATGTATTGTTTAAAGGACACCAAATTAAATGGGGCCTCGGATGCAATTCCTACAGCTTCCACACGATGTCGCCAAAAACATCATTTTCATTGACAAAAATCCTTTGAGACATGACCAATAGATCCGTCATTCCATCCAGCCTACAACAATCGATTTTGGAAGATTGAAAAATGGACATTGTTTTCTTGAGTAGCTGCTATTGAATACAGATCGCCCAGTGATCAATTTGATCGCTTATTAACGTTTACAAATACCTAAAGTTGGGTCACAAAAGTAGGTTGAAGTGTTTTGTCAAAGAATATAGGCAACTTATATAATTTTTAAAAATGACGTTGCGTTGGAAGAGAGCTTTTTTCCTGAACTAGACAGGCTATACAAATGGATATTTTGGGCATACATGGACGGATTTAATCGGGAAAAATACCAATTTGTGATGTTTATGGGACATATAGGAGTGCCAACAAAGAATATCATCAAAGGTAATGAATGTTTTATATTTTATTTCTGCGTTTTTGTGTAGCGCCGGCTACGCTAATTCTTTTGTTTACGTCCCCTTCAGGTATATTGGGGTGTTGCATGCTATCAGATAATAGCTTCTCATGCTTTTGCCGAAAAGCATTTTAAAAATCTGACTTGTTGGCTAGATTCACAACGAGTGTAGCTTTAATTCAATACCCTGCATGTGTATTTTAATGAACGTTTGAGTTTTAACGAGTACATTTAGCATTTAGCGTAGCGCATTTGCATTTCCAGGTGCCTACTTGAGACGTCTGCGTCTCAAGTAGGATCAAGAGGTTAAATTCTTGTTAATCTAACTGCACTGTCCGATGTACAGTAGCCATTACAGCGAAAACATGCCATGCGATTGTTTGAGGATGGCACCCTACATCAAAACTATTTTCCACCAGCACAGGTTTCATAAATTCACAAATAGCGATTAAATATTCATACTTTTTGAAAATCTTCCTCTGATTTGTCATCCAAAGGGTCCCAAGCTACAACATGTAGTGTCGTTTGTTAGATAAAATTCTTCTTTATATCCCAAAAAGTCAGTTTAATTTGCGCCATCGATTTGAGTAATCCACATCGTTCAAAGGAATCCGAAAATCAAAACTTTGTTTCAACAAGTCAAAATAAGTTTATATTTACTCCTCAGATACACTACAATGTAATCAAACTATAATATTTCTTACAGAAAGAAGTATGTTCAATAGGAAACCGATTTTAGCAGGTGCGTCCTGTCTTCACGGCGCGCTCAATCACGAATTTCCAAGACTGTGTCCTTCGACTAAAACTGTTATTTCTTATTTGTTTTTGAAGTTACAAGCCTGAAACCTTGAACATAGACTGCTGACACCCTGTGGAAGCCATAGGAATTACATCCATGGAGCAAATTTTCAGTATGACCTTACTATACTTGCCATTGTAAGAGGATGGTCTTTCAAAAATAAAAAATCCAGTTGATTTTTCTTTGTATTTTCTCCTACCGTATCTATTGTGTTAAATTATCCTACATGTTATATTCTCCTACACTCCTAAGTGTTTTCTTTCCAATGGTACCAATTATATGTATATCCTGGCTTCAGGACCTGTGCAACAGGCAGTTTACTTTGGGCACGTCATTCAGGAGGAAATTGAGAAAAAAAAAGGGGCCTAGCCCTAAGTTAATTACAAAAGAGAAAACAAATAAACATAAATATGGGTTGTATTTACAATGGTGTTTGTTCTTCACTGGTTGCCATTTTCTTGTGGCAACAGGTCACAAACCTTGCTGCTGTGATGGCACACTGTGGAATTTCACCTAGTAGATATGGGAGTTCATCAAAATCTGGTTTGTTTTCGAATTCTTTGTGGATCTGTGTAATCTGAGGGAAATATGTGTCTCTAATAGACATTTGGCAGGAGGTTAGGAAGTGCAGCTCAGTTTCCACCTCATTTTGTGGGCAGTGTGCACATAGGCTGTCTTCTCTTGAGAGCCATGTCTGCCTTCGGCTGCCTTTCTCAATAGCAAGGCTATGCTCACTGAGTCTGTACATAGTTAAAGCTTTCCTTAAGTTTTGGTCAGTCACAGTGGTCAGGTATTCTGCCACTGTGTACTCTCTGTTTAGGGCCAAATAGCATTCTAGTTTGCTCTGTTTTTTTGTTAATTCTTTCCAATGTGTCAAGTAATTATCTTTTTGTTTTCTCATGATTTTGTTGTGTTGTTGTCCTGGGGCTCTGTGGGGTCTGTTTGTGTTTGTGAACAGAGCCCCAGGACCAGCTTGCTAAGGGGACTCCAGGTTCATCTCTCTGTAGGTGATGGCTTTGCTATGGAAGGTTTGGAAATGGTTTCCTTTTAGGTTATTGTAGAATTTATCTTCTCTTTTCTGGATTTTGATAGTTAATGTTGTACACAGAAGATATTTTTGCAGAATTATGCATGCGAAGTCCTGCATGCAGAGTCTCAATTTGGTGTTTATCCCATTTTGTGAAATCTTGGTTGGTGAGCAGACCCCAGACCTCACAACCATAAAGGGCAATGGGTTCTATAACTGATTCAAGTAATTTAGCCAGATCCTAATTGGTATGTCGAATTTAATGTTCCTTTTGATGGCATAGAAGGCCCTTCTTGCCTTGTCTCTCAGCTCGTTCACAGCGTTGTGGGAGGTACCTGTGGCGAGGTATAGTTTTTTTCTAGGGAAGGTATTCCCAAATCTGATTCACATTTTCTTCACATTTTCAAACAGTCCATTTATCCAACTGGGCTTTTGGGTGAGGGTTTTTCTTCACCTGAGTAGCCTCGTTTCACTGACAAAAATAAAATTAAACCATCTAGTGTTCAGCGAAATAACAACACAATGTCAAATACAGGTAGCCTAGTCAAATAATTAACATCCAATCACATTAACTGTTACTCTCTCACGGGAATTCCACTAACGCTCCGTATGAAGCCAAACGTAGCTGTTGCTCATGTTTGTATCTGTACTGATGGGGCAAAAGCCATGACAGGGAGACACAGTGGAGTGGTAACATGCGTTCAAGCAGTTGCTCCCGACGCCACTTGGGTCCACTGCAGCATCCACCGAGAGGCTCTTGGGTCCACTGCAGCATCCACCGAGAGGCTCTTGGGTAGACTGCAGCATCCACCGAGAGGCTCTTGGGTACCCTGCAGCATCCACCGAGAGGCTCTTGGGTACACTGCAGCATCCACCGAGAGGCTCTTGGGTCCACTGCAGCATCCACCGAGAGGCTCTTGGGTCCACTGCAGCATCCACCGAGAGGCTCTTGGGTCCACTGCAGCATCCACCGAGAGGCTCTTGGGTCCACTGCAGCATCCACCGAGAGGCTCTTGGGTACACTGCAGCATCCACCGAGAGGCTCTTGGGTCCACTGCAGCATCCACCGAGAGGCTCTTGGGTACACTGCAGCATCCACCGAGAGGCTCTTGGGTACACTGCAGCATCCACCGAGAGGCTCTTGGGTACACTGCAACATCCACCAAGAGGCTCTTGGGTACACTGCAGCATCCACCGAGAGGCTCTTGGGTACACTGCAGCATCCACCCAGAGGCTCTTGCTGCCAAGGGAATACCTGACAGCTTGAAATACGCTTTGGACACTACAGTGAAAACGGTTAACTTTGTTAAAGCAAGGCACCTGAACTGTCGTGTATTTTCTGCACTATGCGATGATGTTGGCAGCGATGTAACACTTCTACAACATACAGAAGAAGTGGTTATTAAGCAGGAAAATATTTACACTTTTTTTTTTAATTGAGAGACGAGCTTAAAGTTTTCTTTACTGACCATAATGTTCACTTGTCTGACCGCTTGATGATGACGAGTTTCTCACACGACTGGCCTATCTGGGTGATGTTTTTTCTCACATGAATGTTCTGAATCTAGGATTACAGGGACTCTCCGCAACTATATTCAATGAGTGGGACAAAATAGAGGCAATGATTAAAAAGTTGGAGGTCCTCTCTGTCGGTATTAACAAGGACAACACACAGTGATGACTGCTTACGGACAATGTCAAATGTGATATAGCGAAGCACCTGAGTGAGTTGGATGCCCAATTATGCAGGTACTTTCCCGAAACGGACGACACAAACAATTGGATTCGTTATCCCTTTCATGCTCTTCCTCCAGTCCACTTACTGATATCTGAACCTCATCGAAATTGAAACATGTAGTTCTGTGGAAATGTAATTTAATCAGAAGCCACTGCCAAATTTCTGGATAGGGCTGCGCTCAGAGTATCCTGCCTTGGCAAATCGCGCTGTTAAGACACTGATGCCCTCTGCAACCACGTACCTATGTGAGAGTGGATTCTCGGCCCTCACTAGCATGAAAATTAAATACAGGCACAGACTGTGTGTGGAACATGATTTAAGACTGAGACTCTCTCCAATACAACCCAACATTGCAGAGTTATGTGCATCCTTTCAAACACACCCTTCTCATTAATCTGTGGTGTGCTATTCACAATTTCTGATGAACAAATAAGGCTTAATATGTAAGATGGTTAAATAAAGAGCAAAATTATTAATTATTATTATATTACTATTTGTACCCTGGTCCACTTCCCACGAGCCGGGTTGTGACAAAAACTCACACTCATTCTGATGTTGAATAAATGTAACGTATAGTGTGTGTGTGTGTGTGTGTGTGTGTGTGTGTGTGTGTGTGTGTGTGTGTGTGTGTGTGTGTGTGTGTGTGTGTTTGTGGCAGGCTTACAATGATGCCAAAAAAACAACATTTGAGAGTGCGCTGACCCTGGTGCTAGAGGGGGTACAACTGGAGGTTGGATGTTTGAAGGGGTACGGGACTATACAAAGTTTGGGAACCACTGCTCTAGGGCAACGGTGTCTAGATGGAATTTGTAATTGTGGTCCTGGCAGCTGTACCTTTTTTGGAACAAAATGATTATAGTTTTACTGAGATTTACTGTCAGGGCCCAGGTCTGACCTTGGAAAGGGGCTCTGTGGTCAGCATGATGTGACCTTGGAAAGGGGCTCTGTGGTCAGCATGATGTGACCTTGGAAAGGGGCTCTGTGGTCAGCATGATGTGACCTTGGAAAGGGGCTCTGTGGTTAGTATGATGTGACCTTGGAAAGGGGCTCTGTGGTCAGTATGATGTGACCTTGGAAAGGGGCTCTGTGGTCAGCATGATGTGACCTTGGAAAGGAGCTCTGTGGTCAGCATGATGTGACCTTGGATAGGGGCTCTGTGGTCAGCATGATGTGACCTTGGAAAGGGGCTCTGTGGTCAGCATGATGTGACCTTGGATAGTGGCTCTGTGGTCAGTATGATGTGACCTTGGATAGGGGCTTTAGAGACCCTCTTCCCTGTGGGCCCTGCACCCTCTTCCCTATGGGCCCTGCACTATAAAGGGACTAGGGTGCTATTTCAGAACCAGCCAGAGATTAGGGCTCACAGAGAAATGTCTGATTGATACGTTGGTTCATCGTTTCCTTCACAGTCAGCGCTGGTGAACAACGGCTTGATGACTCACCACTCAGATCACAAATGAGGAAGGGAGAGAGAGGAGTCAGATAAATCAAGATGTCGGGGGAAACAGAGGGAGAGAAAGATGAGATGAAGAGAAACAGAGGGAGAAAGAAAACGCTCAAGTCCCCGTCACAGGCCATCGAAGGGAAAGTCATCTTACTCATTCTGCCTCCTCTCTCCCTCTCCCTCTCCTCTCTCCCTCTCCTCTCTCCTTCTCTCTCTCTCTCTCTCCTTCCCTCTCCTTCTCTCTCTCCCTCTCCTCTCTCTCCTCTCCCTCTCTCTCCCTCTCCCTCTCTCTCCCTCTCCCTCTCCTTCTCTCTCTCTCTCTCTCTCTCTCTCTCTCTCTCTCTCTCTCTCCCTCTCCTTCTCTCTCTCCCTCTCCCTCTCCTTCTCTCTCCCTCTCCTTCTCTCTCTCTCTCCCTCTCCTTCTCTCTCTCTCTCCCTCTCCCAGAGAGCTGGAATTACCCATCCTGTGCTCATACATCTTTTATTTTACAGACGACCAGCTTTCCCCTTTCAGACTGACACCCACCATTTATACTCATTTCACTCCTCCCTCGCTCCATCTCTCCATCTCTCCCGCGGCCCGCCGTTGGCCCTGCCAGAGTTTCTCAGTGAGGTGTATCCTCCACCGATGACCAATAGACCGATAGATAGGTACAGAGAGAGAAGGAGACAGAGAGAGAAGAAGGAGACAGAGAGAGAAGGAGGAGACAGAGAGAGAAGGAGGAGACAGAGACAGGGAAGAAGGAGACAGAGACAGGGAAGAAGGAGACAGACACAGGGAAGAAGGAGACAGACACAGGGAAGAAGGAGACAGACACAGGGAAGAAGGAGACAGACACAGGGAAGAAGGAGACAGACACAGGGAAGAAGGAGACAGACACAGGGAAGAAGTAGACAGAGACATGGAAGAAGGAGACAGAGACATGGAAGAAGGAGACAGAGACATGGAAGAAGGAGACAGAGACATGGAAGGAGACAGACACAGGGAAGAAGGAGACAGACACAGGGAAGAAGGAGTGAGAGAAGCAAAGAGAGAGAAGCAAGAGAGAGCGAGAGAAACAGTGGGTGATATAGCTAGAGTGTTCATGCCCTCTCTAATTCTGCTCTACTCCCACTTTGGTGGAAATCCATCAGCGGCCTCCCATTGCCCGGTGACCAGAGAAATGTCATCACTGTGAGGTTCAGGCCATCCAGAGAAATGTCATCACTGTGAGGGTCAGTCCATCCAGAGAAATGTCATCGCTGTGAGGGTCAGTCCATCCAGAGAAATGTCATCACTGTGAGGGTCAGTCCCATCCAGAGAAATGTCATCACTGTGAGGGTCAGTCCATCCAGAGAAATGTCATCGCTGTGAGGGTCAGTCCATCCAGAGAAATGTCATCACTGTGAGGGTCAGTCCATCCAGAGAAATGTCATCGCTGTGAGGGCCAGTCCATCCAGAGAAATGTCATCGCTGTGAGGGTCAGTCCATCCTTAGAACACAGGTAGATCTTATTGAATCCTGATTGAACGTTAGGCTGCTTTCCTTGTGTGTCGTACAACAGAAAGGGGAAGCTATGGGGAGGGAGGAGAGCTATCAGACCCACTCGAGAGCTAGGGAAGGATAGAACTATGTCCCTAAAGACACCTTGTTCCCTATATAGTGCAGCATTTATTGACTAGGACTCATATCTCTGGTTAAGTAGTGCACTCTATAGGGAATATGGTACCGTTTGGGACGTAGCTTCTTTCTATAGACCCACAGAGAGACATCCTCTGCTCTGGTACTGTGATGTACTGTGGGATGTGTTAGATATGATGTGTTCAGATATTTCTCTGTATTCCACCTATACGTACAGAGGGGTCGGAAATTATTATTATATATATTTTTTACATTTATTTCACCTTTATAGAAATATGTATATTTCACACATTAACAAGTCCAATACAGCAAATGAAAGATAAACATCTTGTTAATCTATCTCTTGTCAGATTTCAAAAATGCTTTACAGCTAAAGCACAACATATGATTATGTTAGGTCATAGTCAAGTCAAAAAAAACACACAGCCATTTTTCCAGACAAAGAGAGGAGTCACAAAAAGCAGAAATATAGATCAAATGAATCACTAACCTTTGATGATCTTCATCAGATGACACTCATAGGACTTCATGTTACACAATACATGTATGTTTTGTTCGATAATGTCCATATTTATATCCAAAAATCTCAGTTTACATTTCCGCCTTACGTGCAGTAATGTTTTGATTCCAAAACATCCAATGATTTTGCAGAAATACTCATAATAAACATTGATAAAAGATACAAGTGTTACTCACAGAATTAAAGATAGACGTCTCCTTAAATAATGTAACCACTGTGTCAGATTTATTAAAAAAAAAGCATAATCTGAGAACGGCACTCAGAACCCTAAACAGCCAGAGGAATATCCGCCATTTTGGAATCAGCAAAGTTAGAAACAACACCATAAATATTCACTTACCTTTGATGATCTTCATTAGAAGGCACTCCCAGGAATCCCAGTTCGACAATAAATTACTTATTGGTTCCATAAAGTTCCATCACTTATGTCCAAATTGCCACTGGTTGTTCGCGTATTCAGTCCATCTTCATGAGGCGCCAGCCAGACAAAAACTCTAAAAGTTCCTTTAGAAGCATATCAAACAATGTATTGAATCAATCTTTAGGATGTTTTTAACATAAAACATCAATAATGTTCCAACCGGAGAATTCCTTTGTCTTCAGAAAAGCACTGGAACGAGAGGTAACTCTGTCGGGAGCGCAGGTCATGAAACCAAGGCTCTCTGCCAGACCACTGACTCAAAGAGGTCTCATGAGCATGAGACCTCGTTGATGATAAATCCTCAAACCAGTTTCTAAAGACGGTTGACATCTAGTGGAAGCCCTAGGACGTGCAACCTCTTCCATATCTCAATGTATATTCGGTAGGCCAAGCTTTGAAAAACTACAAACCTCAGATGTCCCACTTCCTGGTGGGATTTTTCTCAGGTTTTCGCCTGCCATATGAGTTATGTTATACTCACAGACATCATCGAAACAGTTTAAGAAGCTTCAGAGTGTTTGCTATCCAATACTAATAATAATATACATATATTAGCATCTGGGACAGAGTAGGAGGCAGTTCACTCTGGACACGCTATTCATCCAAAAGTGAAAATGCTGCCCCCTATCCCAAAAAGGTTTTAACCAGGAAGCCTAGTTGAGAACAAGTTCTCATTTGCAACTGCGACCTGGCCAAGATAAAGCATAGCAATTCGACACATACAACAACACAGAGTTACACATGGAATAAACAAAACATATAGTCAATAATACAGTAGAAACAAGTCTATATACAATGTGAGCAAATGAGGTGAGATAAGGGAGGTAAAGGCAAAAAAAGGCCATGGTGGCGGAGTAAATACAATATAGCAAGTAAAACACTGGAATGGTAGATTTGCAGTGGAAGAATGTGCAAAGTAGAGATATAAATAATGGGGTGCAAAGGAGCAAAATAAATAAATCAATTAAATACAGTTGGGAAGAGGTAGTTGTTTGGGCTAAATTATAGGTGGACTATGTGCAGGTGCAGTAATCTGTGAGCTGCTCTGACAGCTGGTGCTTAAAGCTAGTGAAGGAGATAAGTGTTTCCAGCTTCAGAGATTTTTGCAGTTCGTTCCAGTCATGGGCAGCAGAGAACTGGAAGGAAAGACGACTAAAGGAGGAATTGGCTTTGGGGGGGACCGGTGAGATATACCTGTTGGAGCGCGTGCTACGGGTGGGCGCTGCTACGGTGACCAGTGAGCTGAGATAAGGCGGGGATTTACCTAGCAGAGACTTATAGATAATCTTTACTACATGTAATCGATAATATGTCAACTGAGAAAATGGCTGTTGCGCATGAAAAACTCTGCTCTCACCCAGCCATCCTGACGCGGATGGGTTCTTTCTCGCTCGTTTGTCAGAATAAAAGCCTGAAACTATGTCTAAAGACTGTTCACAGCTTGAAGAAGCCATAGGAAAAGGAATCTGGTTGATATCCCTTTAAATGGAGGCAAGGCATCCAATGGAACAGAGAGCTTTCAGGAAAAACAGCACTTCCTTGTTGGATTTTCCTCAGGTTTTCACCTGCAATATCAGTTCTGTTATACTCACAGACAATATTTTGACCGTTTTGGTAACTTTAGAGTGTTTTCTATCCTAATCTGATATATTCTAGTTTCTGGGCCTGAGAAATAGGCAGTTTCAAACGGGTACGTTTTTTAGCCAAAAACTAAAATACTGCCCCCTACACTCAAGAAGTTTTAACACAGTGTCCAAAGAAGGGGCAGATGTATACAGAATGGTGTGGTCTGCGTCGAGGTCAGAGAATCAGAGAATCACCACCAGCAAGAGTGACATCATTGATGTATACAGAGAAGAGGGTCGGCCCAAGGTTGGAACCCTGTGGCACCCCCATAGAGACTGCCAGAGGTCCGGACAACAGGCCCTCCGATTTGACACACTGAACTCTGTCTGCAAAGTAGTTGGTGAACCAGGCAAGGCAGTCATTAGGGGGTACAGGTATACTTCTGGCCCTTCCTTGGACACTGTGCTATCTAACCTTCAAACGAGATTCAATGCCATACAACACTCCTTCCGTGGCCTCCAACTGCTCTTAAACGCTAGCAAAACCAAATGCATGCTTTTCAACCATTCGCTGCCTGCACCCGCACGCCCGACTAGCATCACCACCCTGGATGGTTCCGACCTAGAATATGTGGACATCTATAAGTACCTAGGTGTCTGGCTAGACTGTAAACTCTCCTTCCCGACTCATATCAAACATCTCCAATCTAAAATAAAATCTAGAGTCGGCTTTCTATTCCGCAAAAAAGCCTCCTTCACTCACGTCGCCAAACTTACCCTAGTAAAACTGACTATCCTACCAATCCTCGACTTCGGCGATGTCATCTACAAAATAGCTTCCAATACTCTACTCAGCAAACTGGATACAGTTTATCACAGTGCCATCAGTTTTGTTACTAAAGCACCTTATACCACCCACCACTGCGACCTGTATGCTCTAGTCGGCTGGCCCTCGCTACATATTCATCGTCAGACCCACTGGCTCCAGGTCATCTACAAGTCCATGCTAGGTAAAGCTCCACCTTATCTCAGTTCACTTTTCACGATGGCAACACCCTTCAAGCACCCTCCCAGCATGCGCTCCAGCAGGTATATCTCACTGATCATCCCAAAAGCCAACACCTCATTTGGCCGCCTTTCCTTCCAGTTCTCTGCTGCCTGTGACTGGAACGAATTGCAAAAATCGCTGAAGTTGGAGAATTTTATCTCCCTCACCAACTTTAAACATCTGCTATCTGAGCAGCTAACCGATCGCTGCAGCTGTACATAGTCTATCGGTAAATAGCCCACCCATTTTACTTACCTCATCCCCATACTGTTTTTATTTATTTACTTTTCTGCTCTTTTGCACACCAGTATCTCTACCTGCACATGACCATCTGATCATGTATCACTCCAGTGTTTATCTGCTAAATTGTAATTATTCGCCTACCTCCTCATGCCTTTTGCACACAATGTATATAGACTCTCTTTTTTTTCTTTTTTCTACTGTGTTATTGACTTGTTTATTGTTTACTCCATGTGTAACTCTGTGTTGTTGTCTGTTCACACTGCTATGCTTTATCTTGGCCAGGTCGCAGTTGTAAATGAGAACTTGTTCTCAACTAGCCTACCTAAAAAATAAAGGTGAAATTAAAAATAAATAAAAACTCAGGGCAGCAATGTCAATGTTGTAGCGCCTTAGTTCTACAGAAATCAAAGCTGTTCTCTGTTGGGGTCTATCGCTATTATCGTCAGTGTTCAAAGAATTCTGATGCTCCATGTCGCCAGTTTCAGGGGAATTATTTTCTTTAGCATTTTTCGACCTCTGAGTTGAACTCCCCATAGGTTCAGGATGGAGTGAGTGGGCCATTTTTAGGCCACCTTTTCCTAGGCCTCTTCCCAGCTGGGGTGAGCAGTGTGGCTCCTAAATAGGGTCACAGTCACACAAGGGATCTGATTTAATAAGGGCTCCCGTTGCATTCACTCCGCCCCCCCCCCCCCTCCCCCCCGTCACCACACACGCCAACGCAGCCAGGCTTTAGTCCGGTTTCCGGTTGATGGCTTCACCGACGTCAGAAGTGGATACCGGCGGCGCAAAGGAAGTTATTTAAAGAGCCGTTACTTCACTGTAGGAAGGTGCAATTCCAGTGACAAGAGTCTTCCACAGCCGCAGGAGGCTTCCGGAACCCTAGTCCGTCTGCTTCCGCCTACCGTGTGCCACCACAGAAAGCTGATTTTCTCTCAGGGTGTGCTCCCCTTTGTCATACCAGACTAACGCACAAGGCAGCGGGACAGTGGTTGATGGCTGCCAAGACGTGTCCGCACAGAGGTGGGCCTGTACAGACTCATCCCTGTGGCCCACGACATCCCTCTGCCGGTTAGCCTGGAGATTCAAGACAACCAGTTAACGTGTGCCACCGCGAGGAGGCTCGGCAGGAGTTTTGGTCATGGAGAGGCTTTGTACCGGCAAGGGGAGACTTGTGCATGAAGCTGCTCCCCAATTCACCACAAGGCCTAGCCGGCGATAGCTTGGCATTACTGCACTAGACGCATCACATACACGCTGAGGTTGCCCGCCGACACACAACACACACACACAATGGCCCTCTCCTAGTGTCTAAGAGATGGATACAAGGCCAGAACAGTATTCTAGCTCTGTGAGAGAGTATTGTGTTTTAGTTGAAACCAAGAGGAGGCTCTCTTTGTCTTACACAGTCAGTGTTGGTTTATTGATGAGCAGATGTTCTGGCACTCCTAATAACTTGGAAGATTTTTGGAGAGGAGAGCAGAGGAGAGGAGAGGAGAGTAGAGGAGAGGAGAGGAGAAGAGAAGAGAAGAGAAGAGAAGAGAAGAGAAGAGGAGAGGAGAGGAGAGGAGAGGAGAGGAGAGGAGAGGAGAGGAGAGGAGTTAATGAAAGGACGTAGGCCTGGGTCTTCTGAGGGAAAAACACAACTATCTTTCCTGTTCAATTATCTATCTCTGGATCACACGCTCGGGCTCTCCACTTTTCTCTCCCTCCCTCTCGCACTCATTTTCTTGCCCCTCTTCACCTCTTTCTCCCTCTCGACCTCCCTCTGTCTATCCCTCTATCCACTTTTCTTTCTCTCTCTCGACCTCCCTCTGTCTATCCCTCTATCCACTTTTCTTTCTCTCTCTCGACCTCCCTCTGTCTATCCCTCTATCCACTTTTCTTTATCTCTCTCAACCTCCCTCTGTCTATCCCTCTACCACTTTTCTTTCACTCTCTCTTGTCCCTCTTCATCCTTTCACCTCTCTCGGGCTCTCCACTTTTCTCTCTTTTTCGCTCTCTCTCTCTTAATCTCAATCTCTCTCTCCACCCTTCCATCCCTCCACTTTTCTCTCACTCTCTCTCTCCCTTTTCACATCCCACTCCATACCTCTCCATCTGCGTGTTTGTTCTCTCAGGCCTGTTGTCTGGGAGACCATTCCTTGTTTGGCCGGGTTGTCAAGGAAACATAAATGGAAAGATTCTGAGAATTGAAATTATATTTTTAGAAAATCAATCTGGAACCAAACCTACATACGAGGTATTGGCACACGTGTGCGTCTACAGTGGTGTACTTAATAAAGAATGGGGTACCTGTAGAGACCCAGCCTGAGTGATGTGTTGTTCCTCGTCAGGCAGATCTGGTATAAATAGACATTTGCTTTGGGAGAAGAATAGCTCGTACAGCACGAGGCATTTTTCATTTTTCATTCCATGGAGAGAGTAGCAGCTGACCAAGGAGAGAATAGCAGCTGAATCAGGAGAGAGTAGCAGCTGACGAAGGAGAGAGTAGCAGCTGACGAAGGAGAGAGTAGGAGCTGACTGGGAGAGAGTAGCAGCTGACTGGGAGAGAGTAGCAGCTGACTGGGATAGAGTAGCAGCTGATCCAGCAGAGTAGCAGCTGACGAAGGAGAGAGTAGGAGCTGACTGGGAGAGAGTAGCAGCTGACTGGGAGAGAGTAGCAGCTGACTGAGTTAGAGTAGCAGCTGATCCAGGAGAGAGTAGCAACTGACGAAGGAGAGAGTAGCAGCTGACCCAGGAGAGAGTAGCAGCTGACAAAGGAGAGAGTAGGAGCTGACTGGGAGAGAGTAGCAGCTGACTGGGAGAGAGTAGCAGCTGACAAAGGAGAGAGTAGCAGCTGACTGGGAGAGAGTAGCAGCTGACTGGGAGAGAGTAGCAGTTGACTGGGAGATAGTAGGAGCTGACCAAGGAGAGAGTAGCAGCTGACCCAGGAGAGAGTAGCAGCTGACTGGGAGAGAGTAGCAGCTGACTGGTAGAGAGATGCAGCTGACTGGTAGAGAGTAGCAGCTGACTGGGAAAGAGTAGCAACTGACTGGGAGAGAATAACAGCTGACCCAGGAGGCAATAGCAACTGATTGGGAGTGAGTAGCAGCTGACTGGGAGAGAATAGCAGCTGACCCAGGAGATAGTAGCAGCTGACCCAGGAGGGAATAGCAACTGACTGGGAGAGAGTAGCAGCGGACTGGGAGAGAGTAGCAGCTTACTGGGAGAGAGTAGCAGCTGACCCAGGAGAGAATAGCAGCTGACCCAGGAGAGAGTAGCAGCTGACTGGGAGAGAATAGCATCTGACCCAGGAGAGAGTAGCAGCTGACTGGGAGACAGTAGCAGCTGACTGGGAGAGAGTAGCAGCTGACTGGCAGAGAATAGCAGCTGACCTAGGAGAGAATAGCAACCGACTGGGAGAGAGTAGCAGCTGACTGAGAGAGTGTAGCAGCTGACCCAGGAGAGAATAGCAAGTGACCCAGGAGAGAGTAGCAGCTGACTGGGAGAGAGTAGCAGCTGACCCAGGAGAGAGTCGCAGCTGACTCAGAGAGAAAAGCAGCTGACTGGGAGAGAATAGCAGCTGACTGCGAGAGAGTAGCAGCTGACCTGGAGAGAGTAGCAGCAGGACACTGAGGTAGCAGCTGACTGGGAGAGAGTAGCAGCTGACCCAGGAGAGAGTAGCAGCTGACTGGGAGAGAGTAGCAGCTGACCCAGGAGAGAGTCGCAGCTGACTCAGAGAGAAAAGCAGCTGACTGGGAGAGAATAGCAGCTGACTGCGAGAGAGTAGCAGCTGACCTGGAGAGAGTAGCAGCAGGACACTGAGGTAGCAGCTGACTGGGAGAGAGTAGCAGCTGACCCAGGAGAGAGTAGCAGCTGACTGGGAGACAGTAGCAGCTGACTGGGAGAGAGTAGCAGCTGACTGGCAGAGAATAGCAGCTGACCTAGGAGAGAATAGCAACCGACTGGGAGAGAGTAGCAGCTGACTGAGAGAGAGTAGCAGCTGACCTAGGAGAGAATAGCAAGTGACCCTTGAGAGAGTAGCAGCTGCCTGGGAGAGAGTAGCAGCTGACCCAGGAGAGAGTAGCAGCTGACTCAGAGAGAAAAGCAGCTGACTGGGAGAGAATAGCAGCTGACTGCGAGAGAGTTGCAGCTGACCTGGAGAGAGTAGCAGCAGGACACTGAGGTAGCAGCTGACTGGGAGAGAGTAGCAGCTGGACAATGAGGTAGCAGTTGACTGGGAGAGAGTAGCAGATGAACACTGAGGTAGCAGTTGACTTGTAGAGAGCAGCAGCTGGACACTGAGGTAGCAGTTGACTTGTAGAGAGTAGCTGCTGGACACTGAGGTAGCAGTTGACTTGGAGAGAGTAGCAGCTGGACACTGAGGTAGCAGTTGATTTGGAGAGAGTAGCAGCTGGACACTGAGGTAGCAGTTGACTGGGAGAGAGTAGCAGCTGGACACTGAGGTAGCAGTTGACTGGGAGAGAGTAGCAGCTGGACACTGAGGTAGCAGTTGACTTGTAGAGAGTAGCAGTTGGACACTGAGGTAGCAGTTGACTGGGTGAGAGTAGCAGCTGGACACTGAGGTAGCAGTTGAGTTGTAGAGAGTAGCAGCTGGACACTGAGGTAGCAGTTGACTGGAGGAGTAGCAGTTGGACACTGAGGTAGCAGTTGACTGGGTGAGAGTAGCAGCTGGACACTGGGTAGCAGTTGACTGGGAGAGAGTAGCAGCTGGACACTGAGGTAGCAGTTGACTGGGTGAGAGTAGCAGCTGGACACTGAGGTAGCAGTTGACTGGGAGAGAGTAGCAGCTGGACACTGAGGTAGCAGTTGACTTGTAGAGAGTAGCAGCTGGACACTGAGGTAGCAGCTGACTGGGAGAGAGTAGCAGCTGACCCAGGAGAGAGTAGCAGCTGACTCAGAGAGAAAAGCAGGTGACTGGGAGAGAATAGCAGCTGACTGCGAGAGAGTAGCAGCTGACCTGGAGAGAGTAGCAGCAGGACACTGAGGTAGCAGCTGACTGGGAGAGAGTAGCAGCTGGACAATGAGGTAGCAGTTGACTGGGAGAGAGTAGCAGATGAACACTGAGGTAGCAGTTGACTTGTAGAGAGCAGCAGCTGGACACTGAGGTAGCAGTTGACTTGTAGAGAGTAGCTGCTGGACACTGAGGTAGCAGTTGACTTGGAGAGAGTAGCAGCTGGACACTGAGGTAGCAGTTGATTTGGAGAGAGTAGCAGCTGGACACTGAGGTAGCAGTTGACTGGGAGAGAGTAGCAGCTGGACACTGAGGTAGCAGTTGACTGGGAGAGAGTAGCAGCTGGACACTGAGGTAGCAGTTGACTTGTAGAGAGTAGCAGTTGGACACTGAGGTAGCAGTTGACTGGGTGAGAGTAGCAGCTGGACACTGACGTAGCAGTTGAGTTGTAGAGAGTAGCAGCTGGACACTGAGGTAGCAGTTGACTGGAGGAGTAGCAGTTGGACACTGAGGTAGCAGTTGACTGGGTGAGAGTAGCAGCTGGACACTGGGGTAGCAGTTGACTGGGAGAGAGTAGCAGCTGGACACTGAGGTAGCAGTTGACTGGGTGAGAGTAGCAGCTGGACACTGAGGTAGCAGCTGACTGGGAGAGAGTAGCAGCTGGACACTGAGGTAGCAGTTGACTTGTAGAGAGTAGCAGCTGGACACTGAGGTAGCAGTTGACTGGGAGAGAGTAGCAGCTGGACACTGAGGTAGCAGTTGACTGGGAGAGAGTAGCAGCTGGACACTGAGGTAGCAGTTAACTTGCAGAGAGTAGCAGCTGGACACTGAGGTAGCAGTTGACTGGGAGAGAGTAGCAGCTGGACACTGAGGTAGCAGTTGACTGGGAGAGTAGCAGCTGGACACTGAGGTAGAAGTTGACTGGGAGAGAGTAGCAGCTGGACACTGAGAGTAGCAGTTGACTGGGAGAGAGTAGCAGCTGGACACTGAGGTAGCAGCTGACTGGGAGAGAGTAGCAGCTGACTGGGAGACAGTAGCAGCTGGACACTGAGGTAGCAGCTGACTGGGAGAGTAGCAGCTGGACACTGAGGTAGCAGCTGACTGGGAGAGAGTAGCAGCTGGACACTGAGGAAGATAGGTAACTGGGAGAGAGTAGCAGCTGGACACTGAGGAAGATAGGTAACTGCTACTGTAGCGATCCGCACCCTGTTCATTGGTTGGTTCAGTGAGAAGTGATTAAAAAAACTAATGTTGTGACCTAAATCTATTTTTTAAATTCCTCTCTTCTTCCTACTGATTCTCTTCTTTTCTTCCTCTCTTATTCTGTTCTTTCTTCTCTCTATTCCCTCACAGCCCCCTGGGATGCATCTGGCAGAGGTCTTCCACTCTCCTCCACTTCTTCCTCTTCTTTCTTCCTATCTTCCCACGAACTCCATATCTCCCAGCTCCATATGATGTGTGTGTGAAGTCATTGTATGGAGTCATTCAATACCCATCCTGCTGTCTCCCACGCGGCCGTAAACCCAGCATACGCAGGCTACGTCTCAAATGTCACCCTATTCCCAAAACAGTGCACAACCAAATATGGGCTCTGGTCAACAGGAGGGCACTGCGTAGGGATTCATTTGGGATGAAACCACTTTCCCGTTTTCTCTCCGACATTCACAAGTTCTTATTCTGGCTGAATCATTTAGGTTGTCAGCAGAGAATCGTCAGTAAGAGAACAGTTCCTCTCGTTTCTCTCCGAGGTACAAAAATGTTCGGCATTCACCCATGAAGATGTTTCACAGCTTGGCGTCCTCTTCCGCTGCTGCTGCACATCGGATGCGTCCCATATAGCACCTTATTTCCTGGTAAGTGTTTAGGGAGTGTGCAAAAAGTGTGCACTATATAGGACATAGAGTGCCATTGGGACCACACCCTTAGACTATTGCATCAATGCTCCCTGACAGACAGGACAGGAGCCACTCACAACACATCACCTCAACCGATGATTATTGTTCTGACACACTTTTCAAAACCCCCTCTGTCATTCTCTGCCCATGTCTTCCTCCTGGGTTGAGGCAGTCCTCTGGGAACTTTGTGGTGTAGAGGTAACAGTGTGCAGGGGCAGTGAGGAAGGTGCTGAGGTGCCAGACTATTGTGTGGCATTGGGTTCTCTTTGAGATCATCTTTCTAGAGAAAGCCTGGGTTGTGACAGGAAGGCATCTGGGGTCTGTGGGTAGCGGCAGAGAGAACAGGGGATGAGCTGCTGTGGGTAAGGTAGAGTAGTAGAGGTAGTGGTACAGGAAGAGTAGTAGAGGTAGTGGTAGAGGTAGAGTAGTAGAGGTAGAGCAGTAGAGGTAGAGGTAGAGGTAGAGGTAGAGGTAGGGGTGGAGTAGTAGAGGTAGTAGTAGAGTAGTAGAGGTAGTGGTAGAGGAAGAGTAGTAGAGGTAGTGGTAGAGGTAGAGTAGTAGAGGTGTAGTGGTAGAGATAGGGGTAGAGTAGTAGAGGTAGTGGTAGAGTAGTAGAGGTAGTGGTAGAGTAGTAGAGGTAGAATAGTAGAGGTAGTGGTAGAGGTAGAGGAAGAGGTAGTGGTAGAGGTAGTGGTAGTGGTAGAGGTAGAGTAGTAGAGGTAGTGGTAGAGGTAGAGGTAGTGGTAGTGGTAGTGGTAGAGTAGTAGAGGTAGTGGTAGAGGTAGAGTAGTAGAAGTAGGGGTAGAGGTAGAGTAGTAGAGGTAGTGGTAGAGGTAGAGGTAGTGGTAGAGGTAGAGGTAGAGGAAGAGGTAGTGGTAGAGGAAGAGGTAGTGGTAGAGGTAGAGGTAGAGTAGTAGAGGTAGTGGTAGAAGTAGAGGTAGTGGTAGTGGTAGAGGTAGAGTAGCAGAAGTAGTGGTAGAGGTAGAGGAAGAGGTAGTGGTAGAGGAAGAGGTAGTGGTAGAGGTAGAGGAAGAGTAGTAGAGGTAGTGGTAGAGGAAGAGGTAGTGAAAGTGGTAGAGGTAGAGTAGTAGAGGTAGTGGTAGAGGAAGAGGTAGTGGTAGTGGTAGAGGTAGAGTAGCAGAAGTAGTGGTAGAGGTAGAGGAAGAGGTAGTGTTAGAGAAAGAGGTAATGGTAGAGGTAGAGGAAGAGGTAGTGGTAGAGGTAGAGGAAGACGTAGTGGTAGAGATAAAGTAGAAGAAGTAGTGGTAGAGTTAGAGGAAGACGTAGTGGTAGAGGTAGAGGATGAGGTAGTGGTAGAGGTAGTGGTAGTGGTAGAGGTAGAGGTGGGGGTAGTGGTAGAGATAGAGGTAGAGGTAGAGTAGTAGAGGTAGTGGCAGAGGTAGAGGAAGAGGTAGAGGAAGTGGTAGTGGTAGTGGTAGTGGTAGTGGTAGTGGTAGAGGTAGAGTAGTAGAGGTAGTGGCAGAGGTAGATGAAGAGGTAGTGGTAGAGGAAGAGGTAGTGGTAGTGGTAGAGGTAGAGTAGTAGAAGTAGTGGTAGAGGTAGAGTTAGGGGTAGAGGTAGGTAGAGGTAGTGGTAGTGGTAGAGGTAGAGGTAGAGGTAGTGGCAGAGGTAGAGGAAGAGGTAGAGGAAGTGGTAGTGGTAGTGGTAGTGGTAGTGGTAGTGGTAGAGGTAGAGTAGTAGAGGTAGTGGCAGAGATAGAGGAAGAGGTAGTGGTAGAGGTAGAGGAAGTGGTAGTGATAGAGGAAGAGGTAGAGGTAGAGGAAGAGGTAGTGGTAGAGGTAGAGGAAGAGGTAGTGGTAGAGGTAGAGTAGTAGAGGTAGTGGTAGAGGAAGAGGTAGTGGTAGTGGTAGAGGTAGAGTAGTAGAGGGAGAGGTAGATGTAGAGGTAGTGGGAGAGGTAGAGGAAGAGGTAGTGGTAGAGGAAGAGGTAGTGGTAGTGGTAGAGGTAGAGTAGTAGAAGTAGTGGTAGAGGTAGAGTTAGGGGTAGAGGTAGAGGTAGAGGTAGTGGTAGAGGTAGAGTAGTAGAGGTAGTGGTAGAGGAAGAGGTAGTGGTAGTGGTAGTGGTAGAGGTAGAGTAGTAGAGGGAGTGGTAGAGGTAGAGGTAGTGGTAGAGGAAGAGGTAGTGGTAGAGGAAGAGGTAGTGGTAGAGGAAGAGGTAGTGGTAGTGGTAGGGGTAGAGTAGTATAGGTAGTGGTAGAGGTAGAGGAAGAGGTAGTGGTAGAGGAAGAGGTATTGGTAGAGGAAGAGGTAGTGGTAGAGGTAGAGGAAGAGGTAGTGGTAGATGTAGAGTAGTAGAGGTAGTGGTAGAGGTAGAGAAAGATGTAGTGGTAGAGGTAGTGGTAGAGGTAGAGGTAGTGGTAGTGGTAGAGGTAGAGTAGTAGAATTAGTGGTAGAGGTAGAGTTAGGGGTAGTGGTAGGGATAGAGCTAGAGGTAGTGGTAGAGGTAGAGGTAGTGGTAGAGGTAGAGATAGAGTAGTAGAAGCCGTGGTAGAGGTAGAGTCCGGGGGTAGTGGTAGGAGTAGAGGTAGAGGTAGTAGTAGAGGTAGAGTAGTAGAGGTAGTGGTAGATATAGAGTTGGGGGTAGTGGTAGAGGTAGTGTAGAGGTAGAGGTAGGGGTAGTGGTAGGGGCAGTGGTAGTAGTGAAAGAGGTAGAGTAGTAGAGGTAATGGTAGAGATAGAATAGTAGTAGTAGTGGAAGAGGTAGAGTAGTAGAAGTAGTGGTAGAGGTAGAGTTAGGGGTAGTGGTAGGGGTAGGGATAGAGGTAGAGGTAGTGGTAGAGGTAGAGTAGTAGAGGTAGTGGTAGAGGTAGAGGTAGGGGTAGTGGTAGGGTTAGTGGTAGTAGTAGTTGAAGAGGTAGAGTAGTGGAGGTAGTGGTAGAGGTAGAGATAAGGGTAGTGGTAGGGGTGGTGGTGGTGGTAGTAGTAGGGGTTGTGGTAGTAGTAGGGGTAGTGGTAGAGGTAGAGGTAATGGTAGAGGTAGTGGTAGTGGAATAGGTAGAGGTAGAGGTAGATGTATAGGTGTTGGTAGTGGAAGAGGTAGAGGTAGAGGTAGTGGTACAGGTAGAGGTAGAGGTAGAGGTAGTGGTAGGGGTAGAGGTATTGGTAGTGGTAGTGGTAGCGGTAGAGGGAGTGGTAGTGGTAGTGGAAGAGGTAGTGGAAGACTTAGAGGTAGTGGTAGTGGTAGTGGTAATGGTAGTGGTAGAGGTAGTGGTAGTGGTAGTGGTAGTTGTTGAGGTAGTGGTAGAGGTAGTGGAAGAGGTAGAGGTAGTGGTACAGGTAGAGGTAGTGGTAGTGGTAGTGGTAGTGGTAGAGGTAGTTGTAGAGGTAGAGGTAGAGGTTGTGGTAGAGGTAGTTGTAGTGGTAGAGGTAGTGGTAGAGGTAGAGGTAGAGGTAGAGGTAGTGGTAGTGGTAGAGGTAGTGGTAGAGGTAGTGGTAGTGGTAGAGGTAGTGGTAGAGGTGGTGGTAGAGATAGTGGTAGTGGAAGAGGTAGAGGTAGACTTACTGGAAGAGGTAGAGGTAGTGGAGGTGGTAGTGGTAGAGGAAGAGGTAGTGGTAGAGGTAGAGGTCGTGGTAGAGGTAGTGGTAGTGGTAGAGGTGGTGGTAGAGGTAGAGGTAGAGGTAGAGGTAGAGGTAGTGGTAGAGGTAGTGGAAGAGGTAGTGGAAGAGGTAGAGGTCGTGGTAGAGGTAGTGGTAGAGGTAGTGGTAGAGGTAGAGGTAGTGGTAGTGGTAGAGGTAGCTGTAGTGGAAGAGGTAGAGTTAGTGGTCGAGGTAGCGATGGAGATAGTGGAAGAGGTAGTGGTAGAGGTAGAGGTAGTGGTAGAGGTAGAAGTAGTGGTAGAGGTAGTGGTACAGGTAGGGGTAGTGATATTGGTAGAGGTAGAGGTCGAGTTAGTGGTATTGGTCGAGGTAGCGGTGGAGGTAGTGGTAGTGGTAGTGGTCGTGGTAGAGGTAGTGGTAGAGGTAGAGGTAGAGGTAGTGGTAGAGGTAGAGGTAGTGGTAGAGGTTGAGTTAGTGGTAGTGGTAGAGGTAGTAGAAGAGGTAGAGGTAGAGGTAGAGGTAGAGGGGATAGGTAGAGGTAGAGGTAGTTGTACAGGTAGAGGTAGTTGTAGTGATAGAGGTATTGGTAGTATAGTGGTAGTGGAAGAGGTAGAGGTAGAGGTAGATGTAGTGGTAGTGGTAGTGGAAGAGGTAGTGGAAGAGGTAGAGGCAGAGGTAGTGGT
Organism: Oncorhynchus mykiss; assembly: GCF_013265735.2. Lineage (NCBI taxonomy): Eukaryota > Metazoa > Chordata > Actinopteri > Salmoniformes > Salmonidae > Oncorhynchus > Oncorhynchus mykiss. The sequence continues at coordinate 40,611,737 of NC_048578.1, forward strand.
AGAGGCAGAGGTAAAGGTAGAGTTAGAGGTAGTGGTACAGGTAGAGGTAGTGGTAGTGGTAGAGGTAAAGGTAGTGGTAGAGGTAGTGGTAGAGGTAGTGGTATAGGTTGTGGTAGAGGTAGAGGTAGAGGTTGTGGTCGAGGTAGTGGTAGAGGTAAAGGTTGTGGTAGAGGTAGAGGTAGAGGTAGAGGTTGTGGTCGAGGTTAGTGGTAGAGGTAGTGGCAGAGGTAGTGGTAGTGGTATAGAGGTAGAGGTAGAGGTAATGGAACTGGAAGAGATAGAGGTAGTGAAGGTGGTAGTGGTAGTGGTATAGAGGTAGAGGTAGAGGTAGTGGAACTGGAAGAGATAGAGGTAGTGAAGGTGGTAGTGGTAGTGGTAGAGGTAGTGGTAGAGGTAGAGGTAGAGGTAGTGGAACTGGAAGAGATAGAGGTAGTGAAGGTGGTAGTGGTAGTGGTATAGAGGTAGAGGTAGAGGTAGTGGAACTGGAAGAGATAGAGGTAGTGAAGGTGGTAGTGGTAGTGGTATAGAGGTAGAGGTAGAGGTAGTGGAACTGGAAGAGATAGAGGTAGTGAAGGTGGTAGTGGTAGTGGTATAGAGGTAGAGGTAGAGGTAGTGGTAGTGGAACTGGAAGAGATAGAGGTAGTGAAGGTGGTAGTGGTAGTTGTATAGAGGTAGAGGTAGAGGTAGTGGAACTGGAAGAGATAGAGGTAGTGAAGGTGGTAGTGGTATAGAGGTAGAGGTAGAGGTAGTGGAACTGGAAGAGATAGAGGTAGTGAAGGTGGTAGTGGTAGTGGTATAGAGGTAGAGGTAGAGGTAGTGGAACTGGAAGAGATAGAGGTAGTGAAGGTGGTAGTGGTAGTGGTATAGAGGTAGAGGTAGAGGTAGTGGAACTGGAAGAGATAGAGGTAGTGAAGGTGGTAGTGGTAGTGGTAGAGGTAGTGGTCCAAGACCTGTGTTGTTGAATATCATGTATAGTCCTAGACCTGTGTAGTTGTAAAGGATGTATAATCCTAGATCTGTGTTGTGACGTAGATAATAAACAGCGAGTAGCAGCAGTGAAAAAACAAAAGGGGGGGGGTTCCATGTAAATAGTCTGGATGGCCATTTGATTAATTGTTCAGCCATCTTATGGCTTGGGGGTAGAAGCTGTTAAGGAGCCTTTTGAACATATTTTGGGCCTTCCTCTGGCACTGCCTGGTATAGAGGTCCTGGATGGCAGGAAGCTTGGCCCCAGTGATGTACTGGGCCGTACGCACTACTCTCTGTAATGCCTTACGGTCAGATGTAGAACTTTTTGAGGATCTGGGGACCTATGCCAAATCTTTTCAGTCTCCTGAGGGGGAAAAGGCGTTGTTGTGCCCTCTTCACAACTTTCTTGTTGTGAAGAACTTGAAACTCTCGACCCGCTCCACTACAGCCCTGTTGATGGGAATGCCGGCATGTTCGGCCCTCCTTTTCCTGTAGTCCACGATCATCTCCTTTGTCTTGCTCATGTTGAGGTTATTGTCCTGGTAGCACACTGCCAGGTCTCTGACTTCCTCCCTATAGGCTGTCTCATCGTTGTCGGTGATCAGGCCTACTACCGTTGTGTGGTCAGCAAACTTAATGATGGTGTTGGAGCTGGCTTGGCCACTCGGTCGTGGGTGAACAGGGAGAACAGGAGGTGTTCCTTTCGTCCACGTGGGAAAGGGTAGTGTGGAGTGCAATTGAGGCTTGTGTCACTGGGCAGCTCGCAGCTGGGTTTCCCTTTAGTCCGTAATCGTTTACAAGCCACATCCGACAAGCATCAGAGCCGGTGTTGTAGGACTAAATTGACGCTTTGACTGTTTGATGGTTCGTCTGAGGGCATAGTGGGATTTTTTTATAAGCGTCCGGATTAGTGTCCCACTCCTTGAAAGCTGGCAGCTCTAGCCTTTAGCTCGGTGCGGATGTTGCCTGTAATCCATGGCTTCTGGTTAGGATATGTACGTACGGTCACTGTGGGGACGACGTCGTCGATGCACTTATTGATGAAGTTGGTGACTGAGGTGTTGTACTCCTCAATGCCATTGGATGAATCACGGAGCATACTCCAGTCTGTGCTGGCAAAACAGTCTTGTAGCTTAGCATCTGCGTCACCTGACCCCTTCCGTATTTGGCGAGTCACTGGTGCTTCCTGCTTTAATTTTTGCTTGTAAGCAGGAATCAGGAGGATAAAATTATGGTCAGACTTGCCAAATGGAATACACATCTCTGTGTGTGGAGTAAAGGTGGTCTAGAATTTGTTTTACTCTGTTGACATGCTGCTAGAAATGAGATAAAACAGATTATAGTTTGCCTGCATTAAAGTCTCCGGCCACTAGGAGTGCGGCTTCTGGATGAGCATTTTCCTGTTTGCTTATAGAGTTGGTTGAGTGCAGTCTTAATAAATAAATAGACGGCTAAGAAAAATAAAGATGAGAACTCTCTTGGTCGATAGTGTGGTCTTCAGCTTATCATGAGATACTGATACGGACAACTGTTCGGCCACAACTCGGTGAAACATAAGATATTCAAGTCTTTAATGTCCCATTGGTAGGATAGTCTCGAAAGGAACTCGTCCAGTTTATTCTCCAGTGATTGCACGTTGGCCAATAGAAAGGATGGTAGAGGCGGGTTACCCACTCGCCGACAAATTCTCACAAGGCACCCTGATCTCCGCCCCCTGTATTTCCGTATTTTCTTCATGTGAATGACGGGGATTTGGTCCTTGTCCGGGAGCAACATTATATCCTTCTTGTCTGACTCATTTAAAGAAAAAAAAGCTTTGTCCAGTTCGAGGTGAGCGATCCCTGTTCTGATGTCCAGAAGCTATTTTTCGGTTATAAGAGACGGTAGCATCAACATTATGTACAAAATAAGTTACAAACAATGTAAAAAAAAAAAACACATAAATTAGCTAAATTGGTTAGGAACGGCAGCCATCTCCTCCGGCGTCATTATATATCACGTCAAAGTCAAATATGTAGTTTGAAACATTATGTTAAAAGCACTTTTGCCAACAGACAAAGAGCTATGAATGGATCAATTGGTTTACCAATCAGGGCCCTTGATTGGCTTGGCAACAGTAACCAGGCGTGATTGTAAGAACCAACGCTGGAGATGAGAAGCAGGTAGTGGACATTTAATTACCAAAGGACATGGAACAGGAACAGGAACGGCATCAGAACACGGGGGGGAAACAAAACGACATGACGACAATAATGCTGAAGCAGGGAACAACCTGGGAAACAGACAGATAAAGGGGAGGTAATGAAAACAGATGATTGAGTCCTGGTGAGTCCAATGAATCGCTGATGCGCGTGACGATGGAAACAGGTGTGCATAATGATGGTGGAATGAGTGCGTAGTGCTGGGTAGCTTGGTGCCCTCTAATGCCAGGGAGGGAGAGAGTAGTGCTGGGTAGCTTGGTGCCCTCTAACACCAGGGAGGGAGAGAGGGAGAGAGTATTGCTGGGTAGCTTGGTGCCCTCTAACACCAGGGAGGGAGAGCGGGAGGAGGCATGCTGGGTAGCCTGGCGCCCTCTAACACCAGGGAGGGAAAGAGGGAGAGAGTATTGCTGGGTAGCTTGGCGCCCTCTAATGCCAGGGAGGGAGAGAGGGAGATAGTATTGCTTAAATATCTTAAATTCAGAGAACATTGTAACCACATTCTGGGTAAGTATTATTTGACATTAAAGGAATGGCCTTGCACATCACAGGAACATTCCTATGAAACGGTTAGTTAATGACGTCAATGAGACTCTAAAGGGAACGTTCTCTAACATTGTGGGAACGTTTGTTGTTCACTGTGGCGTCTCTCTAATGAAATTGTCTTAATTCATCTTAATCACTTTGGACGGCAGAGAAATGTCACCTTTTGTTCAGTCCTTTTTCCCATAAAGGGAAAACAACCCACTGGGAACACACTGGTTGAATCATCGTTGTTTCCACGTAATTTCAATTAAATTATGCTGAACCAATGTGGAAAATACATTGAATTGATGTCTTTGTCCAGAAGGACATCCCTGTGTGCCCCTCGCAGACCAAAACCTGAGATTACCGTGGCAGCAGCTCTGTTGAACAGTGTTTACAGAGAGGAGGGGAAGGGGAGGGGAGGGGAGGGGACTGGCTCAGTAGTGAAGAGGGGAGGGAAGGGGACTGAATCAGTAGTGTAGAGGGGACTGGCTCAGTAGTGTAGAGGGGACTGGCTCAGTAGTGTAGAGGGGACTGGCTCAGTAGTGAAGAGGGGACTGGCTCAGTAGTGTAGAGGGGACTGGCTCAGTAGTGTAGAGGGGACTGGCTCAGTAGTGTAGAGGGGACTGGCTCAGTAGTGTAGAGGGGACTGGCTCAGTAGTGTAGAGGGGACTGGCTCAGTAGTGTAGAGGGGACTGGCTCAGTAGTGTAGAGGGGACTGGCTCAGTAGTGTAGAGGGGACTGAATCAGTAGTGTAGAGGGGACTGGCTCAGTAGTGTAGAGGGGACTGGCTCAGTAGTGTAGAGGGGACTGGCTCAGTAGTGTAGAGGGGACTGGCTCAGTAGTGTAGAGGGGACTGGCTCAGTAGTGTAGAGGTGACTGGCTCAGTAGTGTAGAGGGGACTGGCTAAGTAGTGTAGAGGGGACTGGCTCAGTAGTGTAGAGGGGACTGGCTCAGTAGTGTAGAGGGGACTGGCTCAGTAGTGTAGAGGGGACTGGCTCAGTAGTGTAGAGGGGACTGGCTCAGTAGTGTAGAGGGGACTGGCTCAGTAGTGTAGAGGGTTTTAGTCCAGACATCATTACTTTATTATCTGTGTTATAACTGCCATGGTTAAAAACCCCAGGGTCTTGACACTTTTCGAGAGAGAGGGAGGTAGAGAGAGGGAGAGGAGAGAGGGAGAGGAGAGAGGGTAGATTGGAAGGGGAGAGAGAAGAGAGAGAGAGAGGGAGGTAGAGAGAGGGAGGTAGAGAGAGGGAGGTAGAGAGAGGGAGAGGAGAGAGGGAGAGGAGAGAAAGAGAGAGAAGAGAGAGAGAGGGAGATAAAGCAGAGTGAGAGAGAGACGGGAGACAGAGGGAGAAAGAGAGAGGAGAGCGAGAGAAGAAGAGAGAGAGGGAGGTGAGGACTGGGAGAGGGGAGAGAGTTAGCATTTTCCCTGCCTGCCTCACTGTGGGGTGGAGAAGATCAATCAAATGCAATTTGAAAAAAATGTCAACCTTCCATCTCTCTCCCATCACACCGCCGTACAACGTACAACCAATGTCCCCAACACAGAGCCCACGTCCCAAAGGTCACCTTATTTCCTACATAGTGCACTACTTTTGACCAGAGTCCTATCAGAGAGGAGAGTAAGCTGCACTTCCCTCCCTGCTCAGTACCACATGCAGCTTCCTAGCAGTTCATTATAAAACCTATTAGATTTGGACTGCTGTTAAGAAGACCGGCAGTAGAAATGTGCCAACAAACCAACCGCCCGCTTGTTTCCACAGAGGAAGGAATTTTGCTTTCGTCTGTCCGTCCGATTGTCTGTCTCTAACCATATTCTATTTTTTTTATTCAACCTTTATTTAACTAGGAAAGTCAGATAAGAACTCATTTTTATTTACTATGATGACCTACCAAAAGGCAAAAGGCCTCCTGTGGGGATGGGGTGGCCTGGGATTACAATAATAATATTAATATTATAGGACAACAACAAAAAAATACAATATAAATATAGGACAAAACACACATCACAAAAAGAGAGACCACACAACACTACATAAAGAGAGACACCACAACACTACATAAAGAGAGACACCACAACACTACATAAAGAGAGACACCACAACACTACATAAAGAGAGACAACACAACACTACATAAAGAGAGACACCACAACACTACATAAAGAGAGACACCACAACACTACATAAAGAGAGACACCACAACACTACATAAAGAGAGACACCACAACACTACATAAAGAGAGACAACACAACACTACATAAAGAGAGACACCACAACACTACATAAAGAGAGACACCACAACACTACATAAAGAGAGACACCACAACACTACATAAAGAGAGACACCACAACACTACATAAAGAGAGACACCACAACACTACATAAAGAGAGACACCACAACACTACATAAAGAGAGACACCACAACACTACATAAAGAGAGACAGCACAACACTACATAAAGAGAGACTTAAGACAACAACATAGCAAGGCAGCAACACATGGCAACACAACATGGTAGCAACACAACACGGTAGCACAACAACATGGTAGCAACACAACACGGTAGCACAACAACATGGTAGCAACACAACACGGTAGCACAACAACATGGTAGCAACACAACACGGTAGCACAACAACATGGTAGCAACACAACACGGTAGCACAACAACATGGTAGCAACACAACACGGTAGCACAACAACATGGTAGCAACACAACACGGTAGCACAACAACATGGTAGCAACACAAAACATGGTACGAACATTATTGAGCCCAGACAACAGGACAAAGGGCAAGAAGGTCGAGACAACAATACATCATGCAAAGCTGCAACAACTGTCAGTAAGAGTGTCCATGATTGAGTCTTAGAATGAAGAAATTGAGATCAAACTGTCCAGTTTGAGTGTGCGATGCAATACACTGTCTTGTATTCAAGATCCTAAATGGCCTGGCTCCTCCTCCACTCAATATTTTTGTTAAACAGAAAACCCAGACATATGGCAGCAGATCCACAAGGTCTGCCATGAGAGGTGACTGTATACTTCCCTTAAGGAAAAGCACCTTTAATTAAATCCACTTTCTCTGTGAGAGCTTCCCATGTCTGGAATACACTGCCATCAGACACACATAACTGCACCACCACATGTCGTGTCTATGCCGGATTAAGTGATATGACATGCTATTCTATAAAATAATTTCTCTGTAATTAATATTACCTGATTGAGCTAATCATGTAAATGTAATTAACTAGAAAGTCAGGGCACCACAAAATAATATTTATAGAGCTGTTATCTTCCGAATAAACTCTTAAAGACCTAGTAATATTTTACATCAATAGCAGTCAATATTAATTGTCACCTTAATTCAGTCTCATCTGAAAGTTGTAAATTCTTGGTTATCTTCACGAACCCTGGCTAACAAGTTGAATCAGCAATACAAAATTGGGTTTAATTATTTATTTACTAAATACCCTAACTAATCACACAGAATTACACATACACATAATTAAATCATAACTTGATTACAAATTACGTCATAAAGGAAAACGTCCCTAGCGGGCGGAACAGATATGACAGCTGGTTACACAAAAGAAAAGGGGCTGGGTTTGAGTGAAAGAGCGGGAAGACTGAAGACCAAAGGAAGAAGCTGTGCTATCGTAAATAAAGTATCTTATGCATTCTAAATTACCTCCCATTTGGAAAAGGAAAATGCAATAAATATTTACTATGAGCTGCGCTTCCGTAGGTTGGTGGTAGATGTAAGGCCGTGTTGCCAAACCGAGTCCTTTGTCCTTTGAAGAATGTCTCTGGTGGTCCATTGGATATGTTGTAGTAACGTTGTTGTGTGTCTCTTAGAGTAGCCTTTTCTTGGTGTTTGGAGTAGAGGTCGACTGATTAGGATTTTTTTCAACGCCGATACCGATACCGATTATTGGAGGACGAAAAAACCTGACAGCGATTAATCGACCAATTTTTTTCTTTTTTTATTTGTAATAATGACAATTACAACAATACTGAATTAACACTTATTTTAACTTAATATAAAACATAAATGAAATCAATTTAGCCTCAAATAAATTAAGATAAGAATACATTCTTATTTTCAATGATGGCCTAGGAACAGTGGGTTAACTGCCTGTTCAGGGGCAGAATGACAGAGTTGTACCTTGTCAGCTTGGGGATTTGAACTTGCAACATTCCGGTTACTATTCCAACGCTCTAACCACTAGGCAACCCTGCAGCTACCCTACTGCCTCATAGGACCTACTGAAGAGATGAGTCTTCAATGAAGACTTAAACGTTGAGACCGAGTCTGGGTCTCTCACATGGGTTGGCAGACCATTCCATGAAAATGTAGCTCTATAGGAGAAAGCCCTGCCTCCAGCTGTTTGTTTAGAAATTCTAGGGACAGTAAGGAGGCCCGCGTCTTGTGACCGTAGCGTACGTGTAGGTATGTACGGCAGGACCAAATCGGAAAGATACGTAGGAGCAAGCCCATGCTTTGTAGGTTAGCAGTAAAACCTTGAAATCAGCCCTTGCGTAAACAGGAAGCCAGTGTAGGGAGGCACTGGAGTATTATGATAACATTTTTTGGGTTCTAGTCAGGATTCTAGCAGCCATATTTAGCACTAACTGAAGTTTATTTAGTGCTTTATCCGAGTAGCCGGAAAGTAGAGCATTGCAGTAGTCTAACCTAGAAGTGACAAAAGCATGGATACATTTCTCTGCATCATTTTTGGACAGAACATTTCAGATTTTTGCAATGTTACTTAGAAGGAAAAAAAGCTGTCCTTGAAACAGTCTCGATATGTTCGTCAAGAGAGAGATCAGGGTCCAGAGTAACGCCGAGGTCCTTTACAGTTTTATTTGAGACGACTGTACAACCATTAAGATTAATTGTCAGATTCAACAGAAGATCTCTCTGTTTCTTGGGACCTAGAACACCATCTCTGTTTTGTCCGAGTTTAAAAGTAAAACATTTGCAGCCATCCACTTCATTATGTCTGAAACACGGGCTTCTAGCGAGGGCAATTTTGGGGCTTCATCATGTTTCATCGAAATGTACAGCTGTGTGTCATCCACATAGCAGTGAAAGTTAACATTATGTTTTCGAATGACATCCACAAGAGGTAAAATATATAGGGAAAACAATAGTGGTCCTAAAACGGAACCTTGAGGAACACAGAAATGTACAGTTGATTTGTCAGAGGACAAACCATCCACAGAGACAAACTGATATCTTTCTGACAGGTAAGATCTAAACCAGGCCAGAACTTGTCCATGTAGACCAATTTGGGTTTCCAATCTCTCCGAAAGAATGGGGTGATCGATGGTATCAAAAGCAGCACTAAAGTCTAGGAGCACGAGAACAGATGCAGAGCCTCGGTCTCACTCCATTAAAAGGTAATTTACCAGCTTCACAAGTGCAGTCTCAGTGCTATGATGGTGTCTAAAACTAGACTGAAGCATTTCGTATACATTGTTTGTCTTCAGGAAGGCAGTGAGTTGCTGCGTAACAGCTTTTTCAAAAACATTTTGAGAGGAATGGGAGATTCGATATCGGCCGATAGTTTTTTATATTTTCTGGGTCAAGGTTTGGCTTTTTCAAGAGAGGCTTTATTACTGCCACTTTTAGTGAGTTTGGTACACATCCGGTGGATAGAGAGCCGTTTATTATGTTCAACATAGGAGGGCCAAGCACAGGAATCAGCTCTTTCAGTAGTTTAGTTGGAATAGGGTTCAGTATGCAGCTTGAAGGTTTAGAGACCATTATTATTTTCATCATTGTGTCAAGAGATATAGTACTAAAACACTTGAGTGTCTCCCTTGATCCAGGTCCTGGCAGTGTTGTGCAGACTCAGGACAACTGAGCTTTGGAGGAATATGCAGATTTAAAGAGGAGTCCGTAATTTCCTTTCTAATGATCATGATCTTTTCCTCAAAGAAGTTAATGAATTTATCACTGCTGAGGTGAAAGCCATCCTCTCTTGGGGAATGCTGCTTTATAGTTAGCTTTGCGACAGTATCAAAAACACATTTTGGATAGTTCTTATTTTCCTCAATTAAGTTGGAAAAATAGGATGATGGAGCAGCAGTGAGGGCTCTTTGATACAGTTCTGTCTTTCCAAGCTAGTCAGAAGACTTCCAGTTTGGTGGAGCAGCAGTGAGGGCTCTTCGATACTGTTCTGTCTTTCCAAGCTAATTGGAAGACTTCCAGTTTGGTGGAGCAGCAGTGAGGGCTCTTCGATACTGTTCTGTCTTTCCAAGCTAGTCAGAAGACTTCCAGTTTGGTGGAGCAGCAGTGAGGGCTCTTCGATACTGTTCTGTCTTTCCAAGCTAATTGGAAGACTTCCAGTTTGGTGGAGCAGCAGTGAGGGCTCTTCGATACTGTTCTGTCTTTCCAAGCTAATTGGAAGACTTCCAGTTTGGTGGAGCAGCAGTGAGGGCTCTTCGATACGGTACTGTCTTTCCAAGCTAGTCGGAACACTTCCAGTTTGGTGTGGCGCCATTTCTGTTCCAGTTTTCTGGAAGCTTCAGAGCTCGGGAATTTTCTGTATACCAGGGAGCTAATTTCTTATGACAAATGTTTTTAGTTTTTAGTTTTTCTGACAAATGTTTTTAGTTTTTAGATAGTCAGAGTCCCGAGTGTGGGAACAAATACACATCTGTACCTGTACCAGACAGACCAGGAAGAGAGGGGGGAGTGTAGTGGGGGTACCTGTACCAGACAGGGGGAGACAGGCCAGGAAGAGACGGGGAGTGTAGTGGGGGTACCTGTACCAGACAGGGGGAGACAGGCCAGGGAGAGAGGGGGGAGTGTAGTGGGGGTACCTGTACCAGACAGGGGGAGACAGGCCAGGGAGAGAGGGGGGAGTGTAGTGGGGGTACCTGTACCAGACAGACCAGGGAGAGAGGGGGGAGTGTAGTGGGGGTACCTGTACCAGACAGACCAGGGAGAGAGGGGGGAGTGTAGTGGGGGTACCTGTACCAGACAGGGGGAGACAGGCCAGGGAGAGAGGGGGGAGTGTAGTGGGGGTACCTGTACCAGACAGACCAGGGAGAGAGGGGGGAGTGTAGTGGGGGTACCTGTACCAGACAGGGGGAGACAGGCCAGGGAGAGAGGGGGGAGTGTAGTGGGGGTACCTGTACCAGACAGACCAGGGAGAGAGGGGGGAGTGTAGTGGGGGTACCTGTACCAGACAGACCAGGGAGAGAGGGGGGAGTGTAGTGGGGGTACCTGTACCAGACAGACCAGGGAGAGAGGGGGGAGTGTAGTGGGGGTACCTGTACCAGACAGGGGGAGACAGACCAGGAAGAGAGGGGTGCGTGTAGTGGGGGTACCTGTACCAGACAGACCAGGGAGAGAGGGGGGAGTGTAGTGGGGGTACCTGTACCAGACAGACCAGGGAGAGAGGGGGGAGTGTAGTGGGGGTACCTGTACCAGACAGGGGGAGACAGACCAGGAAGAGAGGGGTGCGTGTAGTGGGGGTACCTGTACCAGACAGACCAGGAAGAGACGGGGAGTGTAGTGGGGGTACCTGTACCAGACAGACCAGGGAGAGAGGGGGGAGTGTAGTGGGGGTACCTGTACCAGACAGACCAGGGAGAGAGGGGGGAGTGTAGTGGGGGTACCTGTACCAGACAGGGGGAGACAGACCAGGAAGAGAGGGGTGCGTGTAGTGGGGGTACCTGTACCAGACAGAGGGAGACAGGCCAGGGAGAGAGGGGGGAGTGTAGTGGGGGTACCTGTACCAGACAGGGGGAGACAGACCAGGGAGAGAGGGGTGCGTGTAGTGGAGGTACCTGTACCAGACAGGGGGAGACAGACCAGGAAGAGAGGGGTGCGTGTAGTGGGGGTACCTGTACCAGACAGGGGGAGACAGACCAGGAAGAGAGGGGTGCGTGTAGTGGGGGTACCTGTACCAGACAGGGGGAGACAGACCAGGAAGAGAGGGGTGCGTGTAGTGGGGGTACCTGTACCAGACAGGGGGAGACAGGCCAGGCAGAGAGGGGGGAGTGTAGTGGGGGTACCTGTACCAGACAGGGGGAGACAGACCAGGAAGAGAGGGGTGCGTGTAGTGGGGGTACCTGTACCAGACAGGGGGAGACAGGCCAGGCAGAGAGGGGGGAGTGTAGTGGGGGTACCTGTACCAGACAGGGGGAGACAGACCAGGAAGAGAGGGGTGCGTGTAGTGGGGGTACCTGTACCAGACAGGGGGAGACAGGCCAGGCAGAGAGGGGGGAGTGTAGTGGGGGTACCTGTACCAGACAGGGGGAGACAGACCAGGGAGAGAGGGGGGAGTGTGGTGGAGGTACCTGTACCAGACAGGGGGAGACAGACCAGGGAGAGAGGGGGGAGTGTAGTGGGGGTACCTGTACCAGACAGGGGGAGACAGGCCAGGGAGAGACGGGGAGTGTAGTGGGGGTACCTGTACCAGACAGAGGGAGACAGGCCAGGGAGAGACGGGGAGTGTAGTGGGGGTACCTGTACCAGACAGAGGGAGACAGGCCAGGGAGAGAGGGGGGAGTGTGGTGGGGTACCTGTACCAGACAGGGGGAGACAGGCCAGGGAGAGAGGGGGGAGTGTGGTGGAGGTACCTGTACCAGACAGGGGGAGACAGGCCAGGGAGAGAGGGGGGAGTGTAGTGGGGGTACCTGTACCAAACAGGGGGAGACAGGCCAGGGAGAGAGGGGGGAGTGTGGTGGAGGTACCTGTACCAGACAGGGGGAGACAGGCCAGGGAGAGAGGGGGGAGTGTAGTGGGGGTACCTGTACCAGACAGGGGGAGACAGGCCAGGGAGAGAGGGGGGAGTGTGGTGGAGGTACCTGTACCAGACAGGGGGAGACAGGCCAGGGAGAGAGGGAGGAGTGTAGTGGGGGTACCTGTACCAGACAGGGGGAGACAGGCCAGGGAGAGAGGGAGGAGTGTAGTGGGGGTACCTGTACCAGACAGGGGGAGACAGACCAGGAAGAGAGGGGTGCGTGTAGTGGGGGTACCTGTACCAGACAGGGGGAGACAGGCCAGGCAGAGAGGGGGGAGTGTAGTGGGGGTACCTGTACCAGACAGGGGGAGACAGACCAGGGAGAGAGGGGGGAGTGTGGTGGAGGTACCTGTACCAGACAGGGGGAGACAGACCAGGGAGAGAGGGGGGAGTGTAGTGGGGGTACCTGTACCAGACAGGGGGAGACAGGCCAGGGAGAGACGGGGAGTGTAGTGGGGGTACCTGTACCAGACAGACGGAGACAGGCCAGGGAGAGACGGGGAGTGTAGTGGGGGTACCTGTACCAGACAGAGGGAGACAGGCCAGGGAGAGAGGGGGGAGTGTGGTGGGGTACCTGTACCAGACAGGGGGAGACAGGCCAGGGAGAGAGGGGGGAGTGTGGTGGAGGTACCTGTACCAGACAGGGGGAGACAGGCCAGGGAGAGAGGGGGGAGTGTAGTGGGGGTACCTGTACCAGACAGGGGGAGACAGGCCAGGGAGAGAGGGGGGAGTGTGGTGGAGGTACCTGTACCAGACAGGGGGAGACAGGCCAGGGAGAGAGGGGGGAGTGTAGTGGGGGTACCTGTACCAGACAGGGGGAGACAGGCCAGGGAGAGAGGGGGGAGTGTGGTGGAGGTACCTGTACCAGACAGGGGGAGACAGGCCAGGGAGAGAGGGAGGAGTGTAGTGGGGGTACCTGTACCAGACAGGGGGAGACAGGCCAGGGAGAGAGGGAGGAGTGTAGTGGGGGTACCTGTACCAGACAGGGGGAGACAGGCCAGGGAGAGAGGGGGGAGTGTGGTGGAGGTACCTGTACCAGACAGGGGGAGACAGGCCAGGGAGAGAGGGGGGAGTGTAGTGGGGGTACCTGTACCAGACAGGGGGAGACAGGCCAGGGAGAGAGGGGGGAGTGTGGTGGAGGTACCTGTACCAGACAGGGGGAGACAGGCCAGGGAGAGACGGGGAGTGTGGTGGAGGTACTTGTACCAGACAGAAAGAGACAGGCCAGGGAGAGAGTGAACAGAGAGGGGTGAGTGTAGTGGAGGTACCTGTACCAGACAGAGGGAGACAGGCCAGGGAGAGAGAGAACAGAGAGGGGTGAGTGTGGTGGGGGTACCTGTACCAGACAGGGGGAGACAGACCAGGGAGAGAGAGAACAGAGAGGGGTGAGTGTGGTGCGGGTACCTGTACCAGACAGGGGGAGACAGACCAGGGAGAGAGTGAACAGAGAGGGGTGCGTGTGGTGGGGTACCTGTACCAGACAGGGGGAGACAGACCAGGGAGAGAGAGAACAGAGAGGGGTGAGTGTGGTGGGGGTACCTGTACCAGACAGAGGGAGACAGGCCAGGGAGAGAGTGAACAGAGAGGGGTGCGTGTGGTGGGGTACCTGTACCAGACAGGGGGAGACAGGCCAGGGAGAGAGGGGGGAGTGTAGTGGGGGTACCTGTACCAGACAGGGGGAGACAGGCCAGGGAGAGAGGGGGGAGTGTGGTGGAGGTACCTGTACCAGACAGGGGGAGACAGGCCAGGGAGAGAGGGGTGCGTGTAGTGGGGGTACCTGTACCAGACAGGGGGAGACAGGCCAGGGAGAGAGGGGTGCGTGTAGTGGGGGTACCTGTACCAGACAGGGGGAGACAGGCCAGGGAGAGAGGGGTGCGTGTAGTGGGGGTACCTGTACCAGACAGGGGGAGACAGGCCAGGGAGAGAGGGAGGAGTGTAGTGGGGGTACCTGTACCAGACAGGGGGAGACAGGCCAGGGAGAGACGGGGAGTGTGGTGGAGGTACTTGTACCAGACAGGGGGAGACAGGCCAGGGAGAGAGGGGTGCGTGTAGTGGGGGTACCTGTACCAGACAGGGGGAGACAGGCCAGGGAGAGAGGGGGGAGTGTAGTGGGGGTACCTGTACCAGACAGGGGAAACAGGCCAGGGAGAGAGGGAGGAGTGTGGTGGAGGTACCTGTACCAGACAGGGGGAGACAGGCCAGGGAGAGACGGGGAGTGTGGTGGAGGTACTTGTACCAGACAGGGGGAGACAGGCCAGGGAGAGAGGGGTGAGTGTGGTGGGGTACCTGTACCAGACAGGGGAAACAGGCCAGGGAGAGAGGGAGGAGTGTGGTGGAGGTACCTGTACCAGACAGGGGGAGACAGGCCAGGGAGAGACGGGGAGTGTGGTGGAGGTACTTGTACCAGACAGAAAGAGACAGGCCAGGGAGAGAGTGAACAGAGAGGGGTGAGTGTAGTGGAGGTACCTGTACCAGACAGAGGGAGACAGGCCAGGGAGAGAGAGAACAGAGAGGGGTGAGTGTGGTGGGGGTACCTGTACCAGACAGGGGGAGACAGACCAGGGAGAGAGAGAACAGAGAGGGGTGAGTGTGGTGCGGGTACCTGTACCAGACAGGGGGAGACAGACCAGGGAGAGAGAGAACAGAGAGGGGTGAGTGTGGTGGGGGTACCTGTACCAGACAGAGGGAGACAGGCCAGGGAGAGAGTGAACAGAGAGGGGTGCGTGTGGTGGGGTACCTGTACCAGACAGGGGGAGACAGGCCAGGGAGAGAGAGAACAGAGAGGGGGGAGTGTGGTGGAGGTACCTGTACCAGACAGAGGGAGACAGACCAGGGAGAGAGAGAACAGAGAGGGGTGAGTGTGGTGGGGGTACCTGTACCAGACAGAGGGAGACAGGCCAGGGAGAGAGGGGGGAGTGTGGTGGGGGTACCTGTACCAGACAGAGGGAGACAGGCCAGGGAGAGAGGGGGGAGTGTGGTGGGTGTCACACCCACTTGGAAGAAGCCTTTATTTCTGGAGGCAGATGTCTTGTAGAAAATGCCAGCGAATGGTCTCTGAACAGCGGGAGGGGGCTTCAAAGGGGGCCTCAAAGACTCCTGCCACTTGCTGGGCCCAAAGGCCTCGACACCTCTCACTTCACACCTCAGTGCCAATTGAAGTTGTATCTGGTCTGTCCCTGCAAGCCTTGCAGCCCGAACTTAGCATCCAGTCCCAATGTAGTAAAATATATCATTGTAATGTCCTATTGATCGCTTTGTTTTTTCCCCTCGACATCGCAAGGTGTCCGTCAAAATAAAATAGGGTAAATAGACAAACGCACAGATATTTATCCGGCTTCGACGACGAAAGACAACAAACGACGGAGACTTTGGACTGAAGAGCCTTTCTTTGCTGTTCGTATCCAAGACCAAAAACCCAGCCGGTTGGCAAAGAGATTTGAGCCACCTGACTGTTAGAATGTCTCCAGGAGTATAAAGTGGCTTTAGAGAATCAGAGAGATGTTTCATCTGGCAGATAAACCAACTGCTGAGGTAGAGAAGCTCCTATTTTACTGCCTACATCCCTCGTTCACATTGTCTGCCTCCGAAATGGTGGCCTATTCCCTTCATAGCGCACTACTGTAGACCAGAACCCTATTCCCTTCATAGCGCACTACTGTAGACCAGAACCCTATTCCCTTCATAGTGCACTACTGTAGACCAGAACCCTATTCCCTTCATAGTGCACTACTGTAGACCAGAACACTATTCCCTTCATAGTGCACTACTGTAGACCAGAACCCTATTCCCTTCATAGTGCACTACTGTAGACCAGAACCCTATTCCCTTCATAGTGCACTACTGTAGACCAGAACCCTATTCCCTTCATAGTGCACTACTGTAGACCAGAACCCTATTCCCTTCATAGTGCACTACTGTAGACCAGAACCCTATTCCCTTCATAGTGCACTACTGTAGACCAGAACCCTATTCCCTTCATAGAGCACTACTGTAGACAATAACCCTATGTGGTGCACTATCTAAGCAGTGGGGTGCTATATATGTACGTGAATCCCCTCTCTGTGGATCCAGTCTCTGTGGATCCCCTCTCTGTGGATCCCCTCTCTGTGGATTCTCTCTCTGTTGATCCCCTCTCTGTGGATCCTCTCTCTGTTGAACCCCTCTCTGTGGATCACCTCTCTGTTGGTCCCCTCTCTGTGGATCCTCTCACTGTGGATCCTCTCTCTGTTGATCCCCTCACTGTGGATCCCCTCTCTGTGGATCCCCTCTCTGTGGATCCCCTCTCTGTTGATCCCCTCTCTGTTGATCCCCTCTCTGTGGATCCCCTCTCTGTGGATCCCCTCTCTGTTGATCCCCTCTCTGTGGATCCCCTCTCTGTGGATCCCCTCTCTGTTGATCCCCTCTCTGTGGATCCAGTCTCTGTGGATCACCTCTCTGTGGATCCAGTCTCTGTGGATCCCCTCTCTGTGGATCCCCTCTCCATGGATCCAGTCTCTGTGGATCCCCTCTCTGTGGATCCCCTCTCCGTGGATCCAGTCTCTGTTGAGAAAAGTACACTTTTTTTCCGAAACCGACCAAAATGGTCAAATAAATTATTCATGGACAATGGAAATCAGTTAACAGTTAATGCGATCTGATATTTCTCCTCCTTCCCCTCACAACTAAAGGACAGAAGCATGTATCTTCTTCATCAGCACACCACCTAGAAGCATAGACTGTGTACCTAATGGCACCCTATTCCCTAAATAGTGCACTACTTTTGACCAGGGAACATATAGGAAATAGGAGGCTTTGTGGGACACATCCTGAGACTCTCATGCTGATTGGGTGGGACACATCCTGAGACTCTCATGCTGATTGGGTGGGACACATCCTGAGACTCTCATGCTGATTGGGTGGGACACATCCGGAGACTCTCATGCTAATTGGGTGGGACACATCCTGAGACTCTCATACTGATTGGGTGGGACACATCCTGAGACTCTCATACTGATTGGGTGGGACACATCCTGAGACTCTCATTCTGATTGGGTGTGTTATTTTGGCAGACTCGTGCTGCTGTGGTACATCCTCACCAACAGGACTTATTTCTGTGTTTTGATCTGTGAGTGGACTGGAATGGGCATTAGTTCTCAACCACTAACTAGCACTTCCTGTGTGCTGCGGTATCCTTTGTAAGACGCTGTGATAACTTCCTCTGTACTGTTGTATCCTTCGTAAGAAGCTGTGACAACGTCCTCTGTACTGTTGTATCCTTCGTAAGAGTCTGTGATAACTTCCTCTGTACTGTTGTATCCTTCGTAAGAGTCTGTGATAACTTCCTCTGTACTGTTGTATCCTTCGTAAGAAGCTGTGACAACTTCCTCTGTACTGTTGTATCCTTCGTAAGAGTCTGTGATAACTTCCTCTGTACTGTTGTATCCTTCGTAAGAAGCTGTGACAACTTCCTCTGTACTGTTGCATCCTTCGTAAGAGTCTGTGATAACTTCCTCTGTACTGTTGTATCCTTCGTAAGAGTCTGTGATAACTTCCTCTGTACTGTTGCATCCTTCGTAAGAGTCTGTGATAACTTCCTCTGTACTGTTGTATCCTTCGTAAGAGTCTGTGATAACTTCCTCTGTACTGTTGTATCCTTCGTAAGAGTCTGTGATAACTTCCTCTGTACTGTTGTATCCTTCGTAAGAGTCTGTGATAACTTCCTCTGTACTGTTGTATCCTTCGTAAGAGTCTGTGATAACTTCCTCTGTACTGTTGTATCCTTCATAAGAAGCTGTGACAACTTCCTCTGTACTGTTGTATCCTTCGTAAGAGTCTGTGATAACTTCCTCTGTACTGCTGTGTCCTTTGTAAAAGAAAAAGCTGGTGTAACACAGTTTCTGTCCAAGCTAGAGACCTAACTGAAGAAGAAATAGTGTAATTATAGATGTATCCTCATAACCCACCTATCACATGCCCAGGACCCACGTTAGGTCCCGACCCATAGTTTAAGAAACCCTGCTAAACAAGATACCCTGTTAAAACAGATTCCCCGGTGTGTCAGGAAGAATGTGAACAATGATTCTACTCTCCAGTGGTTTTATAATATCTATAATTATCCTATAAAACGTAGGCTATATTGTGATTGTGCACTGTGATGCAATAGTGCCTTTTACACTAGAACAATGCAGTTGTACCTGTTCCAATGCGCTAGGTTACACAGGGGTGCATCCCAAAGAGCACACTATTCCCTTTGTAGTGGACTACTTTGACCAGGGTACATAGGGCTCTGGTCAAAAGTAGTGGAAAGCTTTGGACACCTTACAGTCCTTATAGCCCTGACTAATTGAAGCTTGTTGAAGGTGATCACTCAGAATGGCTGTGTATATTACTGGCTTTTACCGTGGGGTTCAGTCGACCTAAACCATGCCAGGGAAGTGTACACACCACACAATGACCTAAACCATGCCAGGGAAGTGTACACACCACACAATGACCTAAACCATGCCAGGGAAGTGTACACACCACACAATGACCTAAACCATGCCAGGGAGGTGTACACACCACACAATGACCTAAACCATGCCAGGGAAGTGTACACACCACACAATGACCTAAACCATGCCAGGGAAGTGTACACACCACACAATGACCTAAACCATGCCAGGGAAGTGTACACACCACACAATGACCTAAACCATGCCAGGGAAGTGTACACACCACACAATGACCTAAACCATGCCAGGGAAGTGTACACACCACACAATGACCTAAACCATGCCAGGGAAGTGTACACACCACACAATGACCTAAACCATGCCAGGGAAGTGTACACACCACACAATGACCTAAACCATGCCAGGGAAGTGTACACACCACACAATGACCTAAACCATGCCAGGGAAGTGTACACACCACACAATGACCTAAACCATGCCAGGGAAGTGTACACACCACACAATGACCTAAACCATGCCAGGGAAGTGTACACACCACACAATGATAGAACCCTCATTTGACTCAAGTGTTTCCTTCATTTTGGACTGTATGCATCCATTTCAATTTCAATTCAAGGGGCTTTATTGTCAATGGGAAACATATGTTTATCATTGCCAAAGCAAGTGAAATAGATAATGAACAAAAAAATATGTTAATTACCCGTAAACATTTCACTCACAAATGTTCTAAGATAATAAAGACATTTCAAATGTCATATTATGTCTAGCTACAGTGTTGTAACGATAAACATAAAGAAACATAAATATAGGTTGGATTTACACTGGTGTTTCTCCCTTTTCTTGTTGTCATGGCACTGTGGTATTTCACCCAACAGATAAACAATTATCAAAATCGGATTTGTTTTCTTTGTGGATCTGTGTAATCTGAGGGAAATATGTGTCTCTAATATGGTCATACATTTTGCAGGAGGTTATGAAGTGCAGCTCAGTTTCCACCTCATTTTGTGGGCAGTGTGCACATAGCCTGGCAAATATTTCCTACATTTTGTGTCAGTCACAGTGGTCAGGTATTCTGCCGCTGTGTACTCTCTGTTTAGGGTCAAATAGCATTCTAGTTTGCTCTGTTTTTTTGTTAATTAAGAATTCTCTTTTTTGTTTTCTCGTGATTTGGTTGGGTCTAATTGTGCTGCTGTCCTGGGGCTCTGTGGGGTGTGTTTGTGTTTGTGATGTCCTTGATTTCCTGTAGACCCTGCCACATACGTCTCGTGTCTGAGCCGTTGAATTGCGACTCCACCATGTCCCTGTACCAGCATTTCGCTTGTTTGATTGCCTTACAGAGGGAATAACTACACATATTCCCAGACCTCTTTTCATGATTAAATGCGTTGATTTGCGCTTTCAGTTTTGCACGAATGTCGCCATCCATCCATGGTTTCTGGTTAGGGTAGGTTTTAATAGTCACAGTGGGTGCAACATCTCCAATGCAGTTCTTTATAAACTCACTCACAGAGTCAGTGTGTTGTTATCTGCGGCTGATCAAAACAATCTTGAGGCGTGGATTCGGATTGGTCAGACCAGCGTTGAATGGTTCTAGTCACTGGTACATCCTGTTTGAGTTTCTGCCTGTAAAACAGTAGGAGCAAGATGGCGTCGTGGTCGGATTTTCCAAAGGGAGGGCTGGGGAGGACTTTGTATTCATTGCAAAGTTAGAGTAGCAGTGATCCAGTGCATTACGCTCGCGCGTAGTGCAATCAATATGCTGATAGAATTTAGGTAGCCTTTTTTGCTAGGTAGCCAAATTTGGGCTCTCTCTCTCTTTCTTTAGGTAGCCAAATTGGCTTTGTTAAAATCCCCAGATACAATAAATGAGTGGCAGGTAGCCTTGTGGTTAGAGCATTGGGCCAGTAACCGAAAGTTTGCTGGATCAAATCACCAAGCTGACAAGGTAAAAATCTGTTGTTTTGCCCCTGAACAAGGCAGTAAAACCTTCTTGTGACTAGCAATCCCGGATCCGGGAGCGTAATCATAGCCTTAAACGCATTAGCATAACGCAGCGGACATAAATACCCCTAGAAAATGTTCCTATTCATGAAAATCGCAACTGAAATATATTGAAACACAAGCTTAGCCTTTTGTTAACAACACTGTCATCTCAGATTTTCAAAATATGCGTTACAGCCAACGCTAGAGAAGCATTTGTGTAAGTTTATCATGGCATAATGCTATGCTAGGCTCTGCTGGCAGCAGGCAACATTTTCACGAAAATAAGAAAAGCAACCAAATTAAATCATTTACCTTTGAAGAACTTCGGATGTTTTCACTCAGGAGACTCCCAGCAAATGTTCCTTTTTTTCCCAAAATATTATTTTTGTAGGGGAAATAGCTCCCGTTTGTTCATCATGCTTGGCTGAGAAATGTTGCAACTATAACGCCAAACTTCTTTCAAAATGTGCTCCATAATATCGACAGAAACACGGCAAACGTTGTTTAGGATCCATCCTCAAGGTGTTTTTAACAAATATATTCGATAATATATATCCGTTGAGGCAATTGGTTTCTCATAAGAAGCGATTGGAAAAATGGCTACCTCAGTATTTTACGCAAGATTTTCTGCGGGAGACATCGGGGTGACCACTTGCTAAATGTGGTCCCTTACGGTTATTCTTCAACGGAAATGCCTAAAAAGACGTCACAATGCTGTAGACGCAAGCTAATTTGTAGCTCATTCACAGCCATATAAGGAGTCATTGGCATGAGGCGGTTTCAAAAAATGCGGCACTTCCTGATTGGATTTTTATCTGGGTTTCGCCTGTAACATCAGTTCTGTTGCACTCACAGAAAATATCTTTGCAGTTTTGGAAACGTCAGAGTGTTTTCTATCCAAAGTGGAAAACTGTTTTCTATCAATTATATGCATAGTCGAGCAACTTTTCGTGACAAAATATCTTGTTTAAAACGGGAACGTTTTTTCATCCAAAAATTAAAATATCGCCCCCTAGTCGTAAAAGGTTTTAACCCACTGTTCCTAGGTCGTCATTGTAAATCAGAATTTGTTCTTAACTGACATGCCAAGTTAAATAAATAAAATGCAGCCTCAGGTTATATGGTTTCCAGTTTACATAGAGTCCAATCAAGTTCATTGAGGGCCATCTTGGTGTCTGCTTGAGGGGGTATATACACAGCTGTGATGATAACTGACGAGAATTCTCTTGGGAGGTAATATGGCCGGCATTTGATTATAAGGAATTCTAGGTCGGGTGAGCAGAAGGACGTGAGTTCCTGTATGTTATGATTACACCATGAGTTGTACACCATGAGATATTGTGTAATGTAATTATTGTCAACCTCAAATATTGTCATATAATTATAAATTCAGTTTATAAGGGTTTAACACACATTTTATGTATATATATTTTATGTATATTTTATGTATAAATAACCTCTAAAATATATGTAAACAGATAATAAACGTCGACATTTGTGTTTTCTTAGAAAGCTCAGTGCATGATTAAATACAAAACAACTCTACATTGTAAGTGAGAAATAGGCATTAGTCTGAATCCGAAAAAGAAAGGAAATTCACGAGCTCCACAATGCCTATTCCACCCAATGCCTATTCCACCCAATGCCTATTCCACCCAATGCCTATTCCACCCAATGCCTATTCCACCCAATGCCTATTCCACCCAATGCCTATTCCACCCAGTGCCTATTCCACCCAGTGCCTATTCCACCCAGTGCCTATTCCACCCAGTGCCTATTCCACCCAATGCCTATTCCACCCAATGCCTATTCCACCCAGTGCCTATTCCACCCAGTGCCTATTAGGATTCAAACCTTCTCATAAACAGCCTCACTCATACTCTTAGAGGAGGTGCTTCCACAATAATGTGATTTAAACCACATTCAAGTTAGTGTATTGGATTATTCACACAACGCAGTAAGACATTATCCCATTATGCCCTCTTTTCAAGTTGATTTTATTACTAAATGAAACCAAGCTGTGCTTTTATAGTTACAACACCCCCAGCTTGACTGAGCTGTTTTTCTTCTATTAATGTGGTGAGCTGTTTTGTCATAAAAAAAATAAATAATAATAAATAATAATAATAATAACATAATTTTCTGGTCAGTAGGTGCCCAACATCACAAAACGTGCTGGTGTGTTGAAACACAGTAGCTCAGATAGAGCCTGGCTGCATTCCTGATTTCTGTAACGGCTAGATTACCTGTGTAACTATTGACATAAGCTCAGGACCACTCTTGTATTTCAAACATGGTCCTGTTTTAACATGTCCCGTGGTGCTCAATGTACAGTTCATTACCTCTGTCAAAATAATGCAGTGCATTCAGGAAAGTATTCAGGCCCTTTGACTTCTTCCACATCCATTCTATACTCTTACAAATAAAAGGTGCTAAACAGAACCATACAGGGTTCTTCGGTTTGTTCCTATAGGCGAACCCTTTTTGGTGCTACGTAGAACAGTTTGCAAAGGGTTCTACCTAGAACCCTCTATATAGGGTTCTTCATAGAACCCCCTGTATCAGCTAAAGGTTCTTGCTGGAACCCTCTATATAGGGTTCTTCATAGAACCCCCTGTATCAGCTAAAGGTTCTTGCTGGAACCCTCTATATAGGGTTCTTCATAGAACCCCCTGTATCATCTAAAGGTTCTTGCTGGAACCTTCTATATAGGGTTCTTCATAGAACCCCCTGTATCATCTAAAGGTTCTTGCTGGAACCTTCTATATAGGGTTCTTCATAGAACCCCCTGTATCATCTAAAGGTTCTTGCTGGAACCCTCTATATAGGGTTCTTCATAGAACCCCCTGTATCATCTAAAGGTTCTTCCTGGAACCCTCTATGAATGGTTCCACCAGTCTTATTAGCATTTAAAATAAAACAATTATGAGCATAATTATATACAGTACCAGTCAAAATGTTGGACACAACTACTCATTCAAGGGTTTTTCTTTATTTTTACTATTTTCTACATTGTAGAATAATAGTGAATACATCAAAATTATGAAATAACACACATGGAATCATGTAGTAACCAAAAAAGTATATTTTATGAACCCTTCTTGCCTTCTAATGAACCCTTCTTGCCTTCTAATGAACCCTTCTTGCCTTCTAATGAACCCTTCTTGCCTTCTAATGAACCCTTCTTGCCTTCTAATGAACCCTTCTTGCCTTCTAATGAACCCTTCTTGCCTCCCAATGAACCCTACTTGCCTCCCAATGAACCGTACTTGCCTTCCAATGAACCCTTCTTGCCTTCCTTTATTCCCAAAACGGTTCTTATGGTGTAATTAAGGATCATGTTGAACAGAAAAGCAGCAGTAATCTGGACCTCGTAGGGTCAGATTTAAATACCCCTGCAATAGGCTATTCTCTTCCATCAAAGATGCCTATGCCTCACTCACTGCTTCCGTCCATCTCTACATCCTGGCTCCCTTCCATTCATTTCTATTTCTAGCCTCCCGTCCAACCGACCAGCCGATACACAAATCTACTTCCTATAAATACTGTACTTGGAGATTGATGACATCACTGTCTCATCCTTCTTCATCTAGTACCGGTTCAGGCAGGAGCAAGGCAGAGAGGGGAGGAGGAGGAGGAGGAGGATGAGGACGAGGAGAGCTTTCTCCCTCCTTCCCCTGCCTCCCTCCTGCTGGCAGGAAGCAGTAAGGACGCAATGGAACCATGCAGATCACATGAGACAGGCTAATCCTCACTTAGAGAGAGAGAGAGAGAGAGAGAGAGAGAGAGCCCATCTCCCAGTGTCAGCATGGGAACAATTCTCTCCTTCACTTCGTCCAATTATCAGACAGGTGCAGGAGAAGAGGTAGATTGCTCTCTTCATAACGATGGTTATTTCTATACAGATAAAAAACCCTCTGGGTCTTTGAGTGATGAAAAGATTTCATTCTCATTATTGAGTCTTCCTATAGGAAATCCATTTCAGCTGGGTGTTAAACAGAACAGGATCTGTGTGACAGACAGTTGATTAATACCAATACCGTAGCCTGTTGAGCCTGTCACTGATGAAATAATCACATCTCACTCATCATCGCCGTAATCAAAGGAGAAACAACTATCAATAAAACGTTCAACTATAACAGGAGGCAGAATTATGAATAAATACGTGTTTACAGTTGTACCGCACTGCATAAGTTCCAACCTCCGTCAGAGCATTGATCAAATGACAATAACAACCTTTATGAAAATGCTGTTTTTTTCAATCGATTAATCCTTAATAATGTCAGAGGGAGAGAGAGAGAGAGAGAGAGAGAGGAAAAGGAGAAATGGGAGAGAGAAAGAGAGAGAGAGAAAGAGAGAGAGAGGGAGAGAAAGAGAGAGAGAGGGAGAGAGGAGAGGAGAGGAGAGGAGAGGAGAGGAGAGGAGAGGAGAGGAGAGAAAGAGGAAAGAGAGAGAGAGAGAAGGATTATCCACTCCACTTTCTTTGGCAATGATAACATGTGTTTCCCATGCCAATAAAGCCCATTGAATTGAGAGAGAGAGAGAGAGAGAGAGAGAGAGAGAGAGAGAGAAAGAAAGAGAAAGAAAGAGAAAAAAGAGAGAAGAGAGAGAGAGAGAGAGAGAGAGAGAGAGAGAGAGAGAGAACGATTATCTACTCCACTAGCTTTGGTAATGATAACATATGTTTCCCATGCCAATAAAGCCCCTTGAATTGAATTGAGAGAGAGAGGGAAAAAAGGAGAGAGAGAGAGAGGAAAAGGAGAAATCGGAGAGAGAAAGAGAGAGAGAGAGAGAGGGAGAGAGAGGAAAAAGAGAGAGAGGGAGTGATGAATGATAACTGAAAGTAAATGATTTAGCAGCATTGAGCTAGTAGTGGACATCTGGAGGTCATATGGAAACTAAAGGAAATACCTAAAACAGTAGCATGGGATTCATATACACACACACACTTTCATGACCTCACTCTTCTTCTCTTCCACTATGTTCTCCTGAAGTGTAAAAGTCACAGAGGTCAATGGACAGAAGAAGAGAGGGTTCTCTGATGGTTGAAGGTCTGCGGTCTCATATGCTAAGGAGCGCTCTACTGCCATCTAGTGGACTGAGTTGGAGAGGTGCACACACACACACACACACACAGAGATACAGGTTGTTGATATATAATGTTGAGCGTGCGTGGAGAATGCTGAGGATAATGTTGAGCGCGCACTGAGAGTAGAGCTAAAAAAATTCTACGTCGCAGAGGATCATGTTGAGTAGCTGAGAGATAGAGAGCTCAGAGAAGATAGATAGATAGCTAGATAACTAATTCCTGATGTAGGAAATAATAGTATATATACATTTTATTTTTATTTTACCCCTTTTTCTCCCCAATTTCGTGGTATCCAATTGTTTAGTAGCTACTATCTTGTCTCATCGCTACAACTCCCGTACGGGCTCGGGAGAGACGAAGGTTGAAAGCCATGCGTCCTCCGATACACAACCCAACCAAGCCGCACTGCTTCTTAACACAGCGCCATCCAACCCGGAAGCCAGCCGCACCAATGTGTCGGAGGAAACACCGTGCACATGGCGACCTGGTTAGCGTGCACTGCGCCCGGCCCGCCACAGGAGTCGCTGGTGCGCGATGAGACAAGGATTTCCCTACCGGCCAAACCCTCCCTAACCCGGACGACGCTAGGCCAATTGTGGACTATTTTGATAGTTCTATTTTAAAGACTTGAGCATATAACACCCAGACAGATGTAGAAAGGTATTTCAGGGACCTCCTGAGCACCAGAAAAATCTCCTTGTTTTTGAGGTTTGTTCTGGAGTTTATTCCGGAAGGATCAACATGTTAGATAAAAAATACAGGTAACTGCCAAAAGGGAAACACCTGAGTAAATGAGGGAAACATATTGAAAACACCTGCATCTACACATGTGTGGTTCCTGAGTTAATTTAGCAATTAACATCCCATCATGCTTAGGGGTCATGTATAAAAATGCTGGACAGGCTATTATTTTGGCTACCATGGCTATGAGATGAAAATGCCCCCATCTTAATCCTATTGAACACTTATGGGAAATTCTGGAGCGGTACCTGAGACAGAGTTTTCCACCAGTATCAACAAAAATACACGATTTCTTGTGGAAGAATGATGTCGTATCCCTCCGATAGAGTTCAGACACATGTAGAATCTGTGCTTCGTTGAAGCTGTTCTGGCACGTGATGACTCAGCTCCCTATTGAGACACTGTTTTTTTTGGAGGGGTCAGTTACCTGTAGATTCAAACACATTATTGCCTATCATCATGCAGAATTATCATCTCATTGTTCCTCTGGGAGCTCATTCTATAATACAGACATTGGTGATATCTGTCCCAGGTAGTTTTTAAAAAGCTGGTAACTTTACCCAAATTCCCTGGTTTTCCAGAAAACCTGGTTGGAATATTCTCGGAATCAGGAGTGAATAAAAGCAGGAAATCTCTAATTCTACCAACCAGGATTTCTGGAAAACCTTGTTGGTATTTTCTCAGAATCAGGAGTGAATAAAAGCAGGAAATCTCTAATTCTACCAACCAGGATTTCTGGAAAACCTGGTTGGAATATTCTCGGAATCAGGAGTGAATAAAAGCAGGAAATCTCTAATTCTACCAACCAGGATTTCTGGAAAACCTGGTTGGAATATTCTCGGAATCAGGAGTGAATAAAAGCAGGAAATCTCTAATTCTGCCAACCAGGATTTCTGGAAAACCTGTCGATTTGGAGAAAGTACTGCATCCCAAAGAGCCTGAACTGTGGCCACGTTGTCATTCCTGCCACAAACATTTCATAAAAAATAATCACGGTCTTCAATTTTAGACCACAATTAGTTGAGTGAAGTGTTAGTGCTGGGAAATGTTAAAGCAGTACACTCCTGTGTAAACTGTGGCTGTCTAGACTACAACGCAGGTACCATGCTCTTTTGTCATCTGATTTCCATATGGAGTCTGATGGAGATAAATGTGACCATACTCCAAGGCAGGGTCATTTTTCTTGCATCCAGGTTAAGGCCGGCTACCAGCAGGAACATGGAGCACACCATGTCAGTGAGTCATGACGGTACGCATCACTCACAGTTGAGACGAGCACAGGGTCAAAGCTGCAGTGACCGTGGATGGAGAGCATTTTGTGACGTCAATGGCCTTGCTCAAGGGCCCAACAGCAAGGAAATATCTTTAGGATGAGCCCAGTTGCTTTTTTCCAGGGCCTGGCCCAGGATTCGAACCTTCCTGTTCCATCTCCTTAGGCGCTGGGCCGCCTACCAATACTATTTGAAGAACTAATATTCAAATCATTAGTGGAGAAACACCAAAAACCTGTCTACTAATCTGAACACTGGAGACCGTGGGCCAGTGGGCCAGTGGGAGTTCACAGGTGAGGGCTTCATTACTCCTGTGATCAACAGGGGGAAGAGTTACCAAGGGCAAAAGAGGTGTGCACCTTATATTTGTCTGGGTGAAAACCTGTACCAGGTGAGTTAGATTCTGGGTAGATAATGCAACGTATGGGGGAAGCTCATAATAGATTCATAGTCACCTCCGAGACAGACCTTCCATCACTAATGCCCTGTTAGCATTCACCAGTCATGTTGATGAACAATCCAACCCTTTTGTCAGTGCCAATTATTTAAATGGGGAAATTCACACAATATTCAGTTCATAAGCATTCGACTATAATACCTCTGGCTGTGTGACAGCAGCTGTCTTCCTGGTCTATCAGCATGCTCTAGTGATCTTACTCCCTCGCCACCTGAAATGCAATAACAACAAAAACATGAACAGGTAACTTAGCTAACTAATTCTAATGTGTATTCTTTATTAGCCAAACTACTTTTTCAGTTACCAATTCATCAATAAACAGTCAGGGGAACAAACTTGTTTGGCCAAAAGTGTTCAATAGTCAGTAGCAAGTCTTTAAAATATAGCAAGCAAATATATTGCTTTTCTGTTACAAAATCATTAGTTTGCTACAGATATGAACTCGGCTAATGGTGGAAGTTAGGTCTTCGCAAGCAGTTTGAACTAAGATCATCCATCATGCAGGCAGTTTGAACTAGAAACTAGAATCATCCGTAGGGCAGGGTAGGGCAGGGTAGGGCAGGGTAGAGCAGGGCAGGGTAGAGCAGGGTAGAGCAGGGCAGGGCAGGGTAGAGCAGGGCAGGGTAGGGCAGGGTAGGGCAGGGTAGAGCAGGGTAGAGCAGGGCAGGGCAGGGTAGGGCAAGGCAGGGCAGGGTAGAGCAGGGCAGAGCAGAGCAGGGCAGGGTAGAGCAGGGTAGAGCAGGGCAGAGCAGAGCAGGGCAGGGTAGAGCAGGGTAGAGCAGGGCAGAGCAGAGTAGAGCAGGGTAGAGCAGGGCAGAGCAGAGCAGGGCAGGGTAGAGCAGGGTAGAGCAAAGCAGGGCAGGGTAGAGCAGGGTAGAGCAGGGCAGAGCAGGGCAGGGTAGAGCAGGGTAGAGCAAAGCAGGGCAGGGTAGAGCAGGGTAGAGCAGGGTAGAGCAGGGTAGAGCAAAGCAGGGCAGGGTAGAGCAGGGTAGAGCAGAGCAGAGCAGGGCAGGGTAGAGCAGGGTAGAGCAGGGCAGAGTAGAGTAGAGCAGGGTAGAGCAGGGCAGAGCACTGGTAAAAAGGTGTTATTTCTGGTGTCCCGTTAGGACATTGATAATCAATACCTTAGGCAAAACCAATTCCAGGAGTAGTTCATGCACGTGACTTGACCCGTATGGAGAGTGGGGGAAAAGGATCCAAGCTAATCTGTATTATTGATGTTTGATGAGAATTTACCACCCTACTACCCTCTGTACCCTCTGTAAAGTTGGGATATATAAGACACGCTGTGAGAGCGTTCATGCAAATCACAATGCAATGCAAGATGGGTCAAAACGTTTGGCCATGTGTCAAGTGTTTGCAGACGGAAGGAATATGTTATTGAAGAGTCTTTTGAATGTAAAATGTTGCAACTGTGGTAGGGATCATAGTTCCCCAATTCCCTGAGTGCCATGTGAGGGTGAAAGAGGTTGAGAGGTCAAGGATTAGGGCTGTAAAGCAAATATCCTATGTGGAGGCGGTGAAGAGCGATGAAGGAGCAAGAGGCCACGGTTCTGAAGAAGACATGGCGGTGGAGGCACCACAATCAGTTGCCAATGTTGTACTTCAATCAAGTGATCTGGATACACTTATTGTGAGAAAAAATTGATTTTGGAGCATTTATATCCACAGTTATTACTTGTACAAGTGTCCAAGAGGTCCAAGAGGTCCAAGAGGTTCAAGAGGCCCAAGAGGTCCAAGAGGTCCAAGAGGTCCAAGAAAGCTGGATATCATCATTATGTAATTATATCTGCAGCCGAGACGTTTTTGGGCCTCCAGGACTTAACGGCAGAATCACTGCAAGAACTACTGACACCTTCTGAGCCTGTGTAGGGACCTGATTAAAACAGAACAGCTGATTCTAGTTTAACATTTCGTTACTGATAGTTTGTATGGGAATCTTTGTTTATTCATTTTTTTTCCTTTTTTGATTCTTATTATCCACCTGTACACTAGGTGGCGGAATGCACCTATAATTGTTGCGAACGCCATTATACCAAAGAAGAAGAAGAATTTCTAGAGGAAACCATGGAGGTGCATGCGCAACACTCAATTCCACTTTCTGGGTACACAAAATTTTCTGTCTGAGCTCTTTACACTCTCTCAGCTCCTCAACACGATCCTCTGCTCCATTGAGCTTTTTTTTTTTATCTGAAATTTCAAACTGATCTCTCCACCTGCACTCATCATAATTGTCCACGTTCCTGACAATGACACCCTGCACCTTCGAAATGTGAGAAGGAAATGACGCCATACGAGAACCACGTACTGGATTTTTAACAGGGTCGTTAGTAATATGAACAAATATAATTTCTTGCCCCGACCGAGATCAATGTCTAAGGTATCGGGTAAGAACGCAACTAGGAAGTCACCAGGAAGTGGCCACTAGACTTGTCACCTTTTCGAACTGAATACGTTTGGACACACCTACTAATTTCAGGGTTTGATGGTTTTTGGGAATCGAAGAAAGATCTAGACATTTTCCGGTTTTGACTGACCTTCATGTCTTAAAATAATGATGGGGAAAGAAACATGTTTTTTAAACTTATTGTGTACATAATGTTGCTGCTACCGTCTCTTATGACTGAAAATAACTTCTGGACATCAGAACAGCGATTACTCACCAGGAGCTGGAAGAAACTATTTATTTGAACGAGTCCAATGCGAAGGATATACAGCTTTCCCAGGAACAGGCCTAAATCCCTGACATTTGCGTGAAGAGAAGATGGAGAAAAGAGGGGCGGAGGTCGGGCTACCTTCTGAGAATTCATAGGTGAGCGAGTAAACCTCCACTGCCATCTGTCCTATTAGCCAACGTGCAATCATTGGAAAATAAAATTGATGACCAACGATTAATAAACTACCAACAGGACATTAAAAACTGTAAAATCTTATGTTTCACCGAGTCAATAAGCAAACAAGTAAATGCTCATCCAGAGGCGGCGCTCCTAGTGGCCGGGGACTTTAATGCAGGAAAACTTAAATCCATTTGACCTCATTTCTACCAGCATGTTGAATGTGCAACCAGAGGGAAAAAAAACTCTAGACCACCTTTACTCCACACACAGAGATGCACACAAAGCTCTCCCTCAAATTGGCAAATCTGACCATAATCTGACCATGATTCCTGCTTACAAGCAAAAATTAAAGCAGAAAGCACCAGTTACTCGGTCAATGCAAAAGTGGTCAAATGAAGCAGATGCTACAGGACTGTTTTGCTAGCACAGACTGGAATATGTTCCGGGATTCTTCAGTCATCAATAAGTGCATCAATGACGTTGTCTCCAAAGTGACTGGACGTACATACCCCAACCAGAAGCCATGGATTACAGGCAACATCCGCACTAAGCTCAAGCATAGAGCTGCCACTTTCAAAAGAGCAGGACTCTATCCCAGATGCTTATAAGAAATCCCGCTATGCCCTCAGACGAACCATCGAACAGGCAAAGCGTCAATACAGGACTAAGATTGAATCCTAATACACCGGTTCCGATGCTTGTCGGATGTGGCAGGACTTGCAAACTATTACAGACTACAAAGAGAAGCACAGCCAAGAGCTGCCCAGTTACATGAGCCTATCAGATGAGCTAAATTACTTCTATGCTCGCTTCGAGGCAAGTAACACTGAAACATGCATGAGAGCATCAGCTGTTCCGAATGACTGTGTGATCACGCTCTCCGCAGCTGATGTGATTAAAACCTTTAAACAGGTCAACATTCACAAAGCCGCAGGATCAGACGGATTACCAGGACATGTACTCCGAGCATGCACTGACCAACTGGCACGTGTCTTCACTGACATGTTCAACCTCTCCCTGTCTGAGTCTGTAATACCAACATGTTTCAAGCACACCACCATAGTCCCTGTGCCCAAGAACACTAAGGTAACCTGTCTAAATGACTATCACCCCGTAGCACCCCATAGCACTCACATCTGTAGCCATGAAGTGTTTCGAAAGGCAGATCATGGCTCACATCAACACCATAGTGCCCTCACAGCTCATCACTAAGCTAATGACCCTGGGACTAAACACCACCCTCTGCAACTGGATCCTGGACTTCCTGACGGGCCACCCCCAGGTGGTAAGGGTAGGCAACAACACATCTGCCACACTGATCCTCAACACAAGGGCTCCTCAGGGGTGCGTGCTCACCCCCCTCCTGTACTCCCTGTTCACTCATGACTGCACAGCCAGGCACGACTCAAACACCATCATTAAGTTTACCGATGACACAACGGCAAGCGATACCGGAGAGCAAGGTTTAGGTCCAAAAGACTTCTTAATAGCTTCTACCCCCAAGCCATAAGACTCCTGAACAGCTAATCAAAGGGCTACCCAGACCCCTCTTTTACGCTGCTGCTAATCTCTGTTTATTGTCTATACATAGTCACTTTAACTCTACCTCCATGTACATATTACCACAATTTCCTTGACTAACCGGTGCCCCCTCACATTGACTCTGTACCGGTACGCCCTGTACATAGCCTCTCTATTGTTATTTTACTGCTGCCATTTTAATTAGTTGTTGCTTTTATTTTCATTTGTTTACTTAATAGGGCTAGCGGAACACCTCCACAACAGCTGCTGAAAAGGCGAAATTAAAAAATATATTAAAAAAATATTTAACTTTCATACATTCACAAGTGCAATGCACGAAATTAAAGCTTAACTTCTTGTTAATCCACCCATCGTGTCCGATTTCAAAAAGGCTTTACAGCGAAAGCACACCATATGATTATGTTAGGTCAAAGCCAAGTCACGGAAACACATACAGCCATTTTTCCAGCAAAAGAGAGGAGTCACAAAAAGCAGAAATAGAGATAAAATTAATCACTAACCTTTGATGATCTTCATCAGATGGCACTCATATGACATCATGTTACACAATACATGTATGTTTTGTTCGATAAAGTTCATATTTATATCCAAAAATCTCAGTTTACATTGGCAAGTTATGTTCAGTAATGTTGTGCCTTGAAAACATCCGGGCAAATTTGCCGAGAGACACATCAATTTACAGAAATACTCATCATAAACTTTGATAAAATATACAAGTATTATGCACAGAATTATAGATATACTTCTCCTTAATGCAACCGCTGTGTCAGATTTCAAAAAAGCTTTACGGAAAAAGCAAACCATACAACAATCTGAGTACGGCGTTCAGACACAAAAACAAGCCATACAGAAACCCGCCATGTAGTGGAGTCAACAGAAGTCAGAAATAGCATTACAAATATTAACTTACCTTTGATGATCTTTATCAGAATGCACTCCCAGGAATCCAAGTCCCACAATAAATGTTTGTTTTGTTCGATAAAGTCCCTCATTTATGTCCAAATACCTCATTTTTTTAGCGCGTTTAGTAAACAAATCCAAACTCACGAGGCGCAGGCAAGTCCAGGCGAAAGTTCAGACAAAAAGTTCAAAAAGTTATATTACAGTTCGTAGAAACATGTCAAACAATGTATAGAATCAATCTTTAGGATGTTTTGAACATAAATCTTCAATAATGTTCCAACCAGAGAATTCCTTTGTCTTTAGAAAGGCAATGGAACGCAGGTCGCTCTCACTGGTGAGCGTGTAATCAGCTCATGACCTTCTGCCAGACCTCTGGTTGAAACAGCTCTCATTTGCCCTCACTTCACAGTAGAAGCATCAAACAACATTCTAAAGACTGTTGACATCTAGTGGAAGCCTTAGGAAGTGCAATAGGACACTGTATATTCGATAGGCAACGAGTTGAAAAACTACAAACCTCAGATTTCCCACTTCCTGGTTTGGATTTTTCTCAGGTTTTCGCCTGCCATATGAGTTCTGTTATACTCACAGACATCATTCAAACAGTTTTAGAAACTTCAGAGTGATTTCAATCCAAATTTACTAATAATATGCATGTGTTAGCTTCTGGGCCTGAGTAGCTGGCAGTTTACTCTGGGCAAGTTTTTCATCCGAACGTGAAAATGCTGCCCCCTATCCCAAACACTTATTTTTCTTAACTTTCGAAAGCATTGTTGTGTAAGGGCTTGAAAGTATTCAGCATTTCACTCCAAGGTCTACCTGTTGTATTCGGTGCATGTGACAAATACAATTTCATTTGATACATGATTCCATGTGTGTTATTTCATAGTTTTGATGTCTTCACTATTATTCTCCAATGTAGAAAATAATTTAAAAAATAAAGAAAAACCCTATGAATGACTAGGTGTGAGTAGGTGTGTTCAACCTGTTGGCTGGTACTGTATACAGTAGCTCCTGGAGTCTGGACCAACAGAATATATACAGTAACTATTGGCTGGTACTGTATACAGTATCTCCTGGAGTCTAGATCAACAGAATATATACAGTAACTATTGGCTGGTACCATATACAGTAGCTCCTGGAGTCTAGACCAACAGCATATATACAGTAACTATTGGCTGGTACTGTATACAGTAGCTCCTGGAGTCTGGACCAACAGAATATATACAGTAACTATTGGCTGGTACCGTATACAGTAGCTCCTGGAGTCTAGACCAACATAATATATACAGTAACTATTGACTGGTACTGTATACAGTAGCTCCTGGAGTCTAGACCAACAGAATATATACAGTAACTATTGGCTGGTACCGTATACAGTAGCTCCTGGAGTCTAGACCAACAGAATATATACAGTAACTATTGACTGGTACTGTATACAGTAGCTCCTGGAGTCTAGATCAACAGAATATATACAGTAACTATTGGCTGGTACTGTATACAGTAGCTCCTGGAGTCTGGACCAACAGAATATATACAGTAACTATTGGCTGGTACTGTATACAGTAGCTCCTGGAGTCTAGACCAACAGAATATATACAGTAACTATTGGCTGGTATTGTATACAGTAGCTCCTGGAGTCTGGACCAACAGAATATATACAGTAACTATTGGCTGGTATTGTATACAGTAGCTCCGGGAGTCTGGACCAACAGAATATATACAGTAACTATTGGCTGGTACTGTATACAGTAGCTCCTGGAGTCTGGACCAACAGAGTATATACAGTAACTATTGGCTGGTACTGTATACAGTAGCTCCTGGAGTCTGGACCAACAGAATATATACAGTAACTATTGGCTGGTATTGTATACAGTAGCTCCTGGAGTCTGGACCAACAGAATATATACAGTAACTATTGGCTGGTACCGTATACAGTAGCTCCTGGAGTCTAGACCAACATAATATATACAGTAACTATTGGCTGGTACTGTATACAGTAGCTCCTGGAGTCTAGATCAACAGAATATATACAGTAACTATTGGCTGGTATTGTATACAGTAGCTCCTGGAGTCTGGACCAACAGAATATATACAGTAACTATTGGCTGGTACCGTATACAGTAGCTCCTGGAGTCTGGACCAACAGAATATATACAGTAACTATTGGCTGGTACTGTATACAGTAGCTCCTGGAGTCTGGATCAACAGAATATATACAGTAACTATTGGCTGGTATTGTATACAGTAGCTCCTGGAGTCTGGACCAACAGAATATATACAGTAACTATTGGCTGGTATTGTATACAGTAGCTCCTGGAGTCTAGACCAACAGAATATATACAGTAACTATTGGCTGGTACCGTATACAGTAGCTCCTGGAGTCTGGATCAACAGAATATATACAGTAACTATTGGCTGGTATTGTATACAGTAGCTCCTGGAGTCTGGACCAACAGAATATATACAGTAACTATTGGCTGGTACTGTATACAGTAGCTCCTGGAGTCTAGACCAACAGAATATATACAGTAACTATTGGCTGGTACCGTATACAGTAGCTCCTGGAGTCTGGACAAACAGAATATATACAGTAACTATTGGCTGGTACTGTATACAGTATCTCCTGGAGTCTAGATCAACAGAATATATACAGTAACTATTGGCTGGTACCATATACAGTAGCTCCTGGAGTCTAGACCAACAGAATATATACAGTAACTATTGACTGGTACTGTATACAGTAGCTCCTGGAGTCTAGACCAACAGAATATATACAGTAACTATTGGCTGGTACCGTATACAGTAGCTCCTGGAGTCTAGACCAACAGAATATATACAGTAACTATTGACTGGTACTGTATACAGTAGCTCCTGGAGTCTAGACCAACAGAATATATACAGTAACTATTGGCTGGTATTGTATACAGTAGCTCCTGGAGTCTGGACCAACAGAATATATACAGTAACTATTGGCTGGTATTGTATACAGTAGCTCCTGGAGTCTGGACCAACAGAATATATACAGTAACTATTGGCTGGTACTGTATACAGTAGCTCCTGGAGTCTGGACCAACAGAATATATACAGTAACTATTGGCTGGTATTGTATACAGTAGCTCCTGGAGTCTGGACCAACAGAATATATACAGTAACTATTGACTGGTACTGTATACAGTAGCTCCTGGAGTCTAGATCAACAGAATATATACAGTAACTATTGGCTGGTACTGTATACAGTAGCTCCTGGAGTCTGGACCAACAGAATATATACAGTAACTATTGGCTGGTACTGTATACAGTAGCTCCTGGAGTCTAGACCAACAGAATATATACAGTAACTATTGGCTGGTATTGTATACAGTAGCTCCTGGAGTCTGGACCAACAGAATATATACAGTAACTATTGGCTGGTATTGTATACAGTAGCTCCGGGAGTCTGGACCAACAGAATATATACAGTAACTATTGGCTGGTACTGTATACAGTAGCTCCTGGAGTCTGGACCAACAGAGTATATACAGTAACTATTGGCTGGTACTGTATACAGTAGCTCCTGGAGTCTGGACCAACAGAATATATACAGTAACTATTGGCTGGTATTGTATACAGTAGCTCCTGGAGTCTGGACCAACAGAATATATACAGTAACTATTGGCTGGTACCGTATACAGTAGCTCCTGGAGTCTAGACCAACATAATATATACAGTAACTATTGGCTGGTATTGTATACAGTAGCTCCGGGAGTCTGGACCAACAGAATATATACAGTAACTATTGGCTGGTACTGTATACAGTAGCTCCTGGAGTCTGGACCAACAGAGTATATACAGTAACTATTGGCTGGTACTGTATACAGTAGCTCCTGGAGTCTGGACCAACAGAATATATACAGTAACTATTGGCTGGTATTGTATACAGTAGCTCCTGGAGTCTGGACCAACAGAATATATACAGTAACTATTGGCTGGTACCGTATACAGTAGCTCCTGGAGTCTAGACCAACATAATATATACAGTAACTATTGGCTGGTACTGTATACAGTAGCTCCTGGAGTCTAGATCAACAGAATATATACAGTAACTATTGGCTGGTATTGTATACAGTAGCTCCTGGAGTCTGGACCAACAGAATATATACAGTAACTATTGGCTGGTACCGTATACAGTAGCTCCTGGAGTCTGGACCAACAGAATATATACAGTAACTATTGGCTGGTACTGTATACAGTAGCTCCTGGAGTCTGGATCAACAGAATATATACAGTAACTATTGGCTGGTATTGTATACAGTAGCTCCTGGAGTCTGGACCAACAGAATATATACAGTAACTATTGGCTGGTATTGTATACAGTAGCTCCTGGAGTCTAGACCAACAGAATATATACAGTAACTATTGGCTGGTACCGTATACAGTAGCTCCTGGAGTCTGGATCAACAGAATATATACAGTAACTATTGGCTGGTATTGTATACAGTAGCTCCTGGAGTCTGGACCAACAGAATATATACAGTAACTATTGGCTGGTACTGTATACAGTAGCTCCTGGAGTCTAGACCAACAGAATATATACAGTAACTATTGGCTGGTACCGTATACAGTAGCTCCTGGAGTCTGGACAAACAGAATATATACAGTAACTATTGGCTGGTACTGTATACAGTATCTCCTGGAGTCTAGATCAACAGAATATATACAGTAACTATTGGCTGGTACCATATACAGTAGCTCCTGGAGTCTAGACCAACAGAATATATACAGTAACTATTGACTGGTACTGTATACAGTAGCTCCTGGAGTCTAGACCAACAGAATATATACAGTAACTATTGGCTGGTACCGTATACAGTAGCTCCTGGAGTCTAGACCAACAGAATATATACAGTAACTATTGACTGGTACTGTATACAGTAGCTCCTGGAGTCTAGACCAACAGAATATATACAGTAACTATTGGCTGGTATTGTATACAGTAGCTCCTGGAGTCTGGACCAACAGAATATATACAGTAACTATTGGCTGGTATTGTATACAGTAGCTCCTGGAGTCTGGACCAACAGAATATATACAGTAACTATTGGCTGGTACTGTATACAGTAGCTCCTGGAGTCTGGACCAACAGAATATATACAGTAACTATTGGCTGGTATTGTATACAGTAGCTCCTGGAGTCTGGACCAACAGAATATATACAGTAACTATTGGCTGGTACCGTATACAGTAGCTCCTGGAGTCTAGACCAACATAATATATACAGTAACTATTGGCTGGTACTGTATACAGTAGCTCCTGGAGTCTAGATCAACAGAATATATACAGTAACTATTGGCTGGTATTGTATACAGTAGCTCCTGGAGTCTGGACCAACAGAATATATACAGTAACTATTGGCTGGTACCGTATACAGTAGCTCCTGGAGTCTGGACCAACAGAATATATACAGTAACTATTGGCTGGTACTGTATACAGTAGCTCCTGGAGTCTGGATCAACAGAATATATACAGTAACTATTGGCTGGTATTGTATACAGTAGCTCCTGGAGTCTGGACCAACAGAATATATACAGTAACTATTGGCTGGTATTGTATACAGTAGCTCCTGGAGTCTAGACCAACAGAATATATACAGTAACTATTGGCTGGTACCGTATACAGTAGCTCCTGGAGTCTGGACCAACAGAATATATACAGTAACTATTGGCTGGTACCGTATACAGTAGCTCCTGGAGTCTGGACCAACAGAATATATACAGTAACTATTGGCTGGTACTGTATACAGTAGCTCCTGGAGTCTGGACCAACAGAATATATACAGTAACTATTGGCTGGTACCGTATACAGTAGCTCCTGGAGTCTGGACCAACAGAATATATACAGTAACTATTGGCTGGTACTGTATACAGTATCTCCTGGAGTCTAGATCAACAGAATATATACAGTAACTATTGGCTGGTACCATATACAGTAGCTCCTGGAGTCTAGACCAACAGCATATATACAGTAACTATTGGCTGGTACTGTATACAGTAGCTCCTGGAGTCTGGACCAACAGAATATATACAGTAACTATTGGCTGGTACCGTATACAGTAGCTCCTGGAGTCTAGACCAACAGAATATATACAGTAACTATTGACTGGTACTGTATACAGTAGCTCCTGGAGTCTAGATCAACAGAATATATACAGTAACTATTGGCTGGTACCATATACAGTAGCTCCTGGAGTCTGGACCAACAGAATATATACAGTAACTATTGGCTGGTACCGTATACAGTAGCTCCTGGAGTCTAGACCAACAGAATATATACAGTAACTATTGGCTGGTATTGTATACAGTAGCTCCTGGAGTCTGGATCAACAGAATATATACAGTAACTATTGACTGGTACTGTATACAGTAGCTCCTGGAGTCTGGACCAACAGAATATATACAGTAACTATTGGCTGGTACTGTATACAGTAGCTCCTGGAGTCTGGACCAACAGAATATATACAGTAACTTTTGGCTGGTACTGTATTATTTATCGCTCTCACGTGCACATTTCTGTCCATTAAGAACCATGTGTGTCTTGTTTTGTATAAAGTAATGAAATGCAGTAGGACAGGATCTTCATAAAACATAGCTCTATATTAGCTAGTTATAACTGTCATGTTCATGTGTCTCCGGCCATGATCAACTGCAATGACCTCACGAACTGGGGGGGTCTTAACCAATCATAGAGCAATATCATACAGACACGGACAATGTACTTACCGTTGGAGTAGAGGCTAGTGCTCTGGCTGGAGTCCATGCAACACTGAAAAAGTTGTGTAAGAGGAGGTCGCAGGGCCGAGGGGGAGTTTGTTGTTCAGCCAGAGTGAAATTTTCCAAAGAGAAAACAAGGCACTCACAGCCAAGGTAAAAATACACGATTCCAACATGGGTTGTCTACTCAGAGAAAACAGGTTGATGAAGGAGACGCTACTAGACATACAAAGTCGTAGCATGCTTGAAAATCAAATTTTGTCTGGTATTCCTGAGGACACATCCAATAATCCAGAGGGAGCGATCAGAGAATTCATGAAATCCGCCTTGAAACTTCCTATAGAGACTGTAAACAAGGTGGCTTTCCACCGAGTACACAGACTTGAAGCTCGGAGAGACAAGACCAAGAGTCCCCGACCGATCATCGCAAAATGTGAACACTACCAACAAAAGGAGCTGATCAAAAGCAGGGGAAGGGAACTTAAAGGGACCAAACTAGATAAATTAACGTCGTAAGAGACTGTATCCAGTCCAGAGGCAACAGAGGGAGAATGATAAGTGCCTTTATCATTGTGGACAAACTCTTTATAGATGGACAGCTATTCTGAGACAGCTCCATAACACCGTGGCTGTACAAAATTCTACAGGGACTTCAGGTTACGAAACAAAAGAAGGTATGGGAACTGTGAAAATATCTGAACACCATGAAGTGGATATGAACACACACGTACTCAACTACATGCTCGCTTACACATCCGGACTTATACACACACACACACACCTGATCTCGCTCTCTTCTCTCACTCTCTTTCTTTTCTCTTCTCTCCCCCTCTCTATTGTGGAGAACTGTTTTATAATTTAATGTGTTTATTGTTTGTCTATCTTTTTTATGTATTTGTCTACAAGTTTATATATGTTTACAACAAGCATGGGGAAGATATCAGAATAGGGGCATTGGGGTATAATAACATATTGTACAGAAAACAGTTGTACTGTAGTGAAGCCGTCTCTAGAGTAATGCAAGGTCTCTTTCATGATCATGTGAAACGTCAGTTGCTATGGAAATTCTGGGATGTGTTTTTCAAAGATGTTAAAGGTAATTATGATGCATCTATGATGGAGATACGATATGGATTACAATTATCATCATGAATATTAAGGCTATACACACTACATGTTACACACATAGACAGTCAAACACGCAAATTGGCAGTTATTATTTATTTTGACATCACACATTATAGTCTTACTGTCATACAGACATCGTACACACTCATTACATCACATCCAATATCATACACATCAACTTACTCAGATTTGTTCTTATACAGACATCGTACACACTCTCACTATATCACATCCAATATCATACACATCAACCTACTCAGATTTGTTACACACATACTATCTTGTCTCAATATTCTAACATCTGTGGCTCACAGGCAAACAGGCAAACAGGCAAACAGGCAAACAGGCAAACAGGCAAACAGGCAAACAGGCAAGGAAATAAAACAAATATTGAACCTATTTCTTGAACTCTAAATATCAGACATTTGAAAGCTCTAGTTTTGACCTTCATAATACCTCTGATGGTAGTAACTTTACAAGCACTAATTATGGTCAATTTAGACTGAGAATATTATCCAGTTATGGTAAGGGGTGAAATAAGAATGGCCAGTTATAATTGTAACGGTTTAGCAGATTATAAATAAAGAAAATCAGTCTTTACACGGCTAAAAGACAAGGAATATAACATGTGCTGTTTACATTAAACTCACTCTACATCCTGAGATGACGTTGTTTACAGGAAACTCACTCTACATCCTGAGATGACGTTGTTTACAGGAAACTCACTCTACATCCTGAGATGACGTTGTTTACAGGAAACTCACTCTACATCCTTAGATGACGTTGTTTACAGGAAACTCACTCTACATCCTTAAATGACGTTGTTTACAGGAAACTCACTCTACATCCTTAGATGACGTTGTTTACAGGAAACTCACTCTACATCCTTAAATGACGTTGTTTACAGGAAACTCACTCTACATCCTTAAATGACGTTGTTTACAGGAAACTCACTCTACATCCTTAGATCACGTTGTTTACAGGAAACTCACTACATCCTTAGATGAAGTTGTTTACAGGAAACTCACTCTACATCCTAAGATGAAGTTGTTTACAGGAAACTCACTCTACATCCTTAGATCACGTTGTTTACAGGAAACTCACTCTACATCCTAAGATGAAGTTGTTTACAGGAAACTCACTCTACATCCTTAGATCACGTTGTTTACAGGAAACTCACTCTACATCCTTAGATGAAGTTGTTTACAGGAAACTCACTCTACATCCTAAGATGAAGTTGTTTACAGGAAACTCACTCTACATCCTTAGATCACGTTGTTTACAGGAAACTCACTACATCCTTAGATGAAGTTGTTTACAGGAAACTCACTCTACATCCTTAGATCACGTTGTTTACAGGAAACTCACTCTACATCCTAAGATGACGTTGTTTACAGGAAACTCACTCTACATCCTTAGATGACGTTGTTTACAGGAAACTCACTCTACATCCTAAGATGACGTTGTTTACAGGAAACTCACTCTACATCCTAAGATGAAGTTGTTTACAGGAAACTCACTCTACATCCTTAGATCACGTTGTTTACAGGAAACTCACTCTACATCCTTAGATGAAGTTGTTTACAGGAAACTCACTCTACATCCTTAGATCACGTTGTTTACAGGAAACTCACTCTACATCCTAAGATGACGTTGTTTACAGGAAACTCACTCTACATCCTTAGATGAAGTTGTTTACAGGAAACTCACTCTACATCCTAAGATCACGTTGTTTACAGGAAACTCACTCTACATCCTTAGATCACGTTGTTTACAGGAAACTCACTCTACATCCTTAGATCACGTTGTTTACAGGAAACTCACTCTACATCCTAAGATGACGTTGTTTACAGGAAACTCACTCTACATCCTAAGATGAAGTTGTTTACAGGAAACTCACTCTACATCCTTAGATCACGTTGTTTACAGGAAACTCACTCTACATCCTAAGATGAAGTTGTTTACAGGAAACTCACTCTACATCCTTAGATCACGTTGTTTACAGGAAACTCACTCTACATCCTAAGATGACGTTGTTTACAGGAAACTCACTCTACAACCTTAGATGAAGTTGTTTACAGGAAACTCACTCTACATCCTAAGATCACGTTGTTTACAGGAAACTCACTCTACATCCTTAGATCACGTTGTTTACAGGAAACTCACTCTACATCCTAAGATGACGTTGTTTACAGGAAACTCACTCTACATCCTTAGATGAAGTTGTTTACAGGAAACTCACTCTACATCCTTAGATGAAGTTGTTTACAGGAAACTCACTCTACATCCTTAAATGAAGTTGTTTACAGGAAACTCACTCTACATCCTAAGATGAAGTTGCGTGGAAAAAGGAATTGGGTGGTGAACTCAAAGGGTGTGATGATATTAATTAACAAAAATGTTGATCTGAATGTGCAAATAGTCAGGAATGATATAATATAATAGTGTAGAATGATATAATATAATAGTGGAGAATTATATAATATAATAGTGTAGAATGATATAATATAATAGTGTAGAATGATATAATATAATAGTGTAGAATGATATAATATAATAGTGTAGAATGATATAATATAATAGTGTAGAATTATATAATATAATAGTGTAGAATGACATAATATAATAGTGTAG
The DNA here is from genome assembly GCF_013265735.2 of Oncorhynchus mykiss. NCBI lineage: Eukaryota > Metazoa > Chordata > Actinopteri > Salmoniformes > Salmonidae > Oncorhynchus > Oncorhynchus mykiss. Next base: position 40,655,968 of record NC_048578.1, read on the forward strand.
AATGATATAATATAATAGTGTAGAATGATATAATATAATAGTGTAGAATGATATAATATAATAGTGTAGAATGATATAATATAATAGTGTAGAATGATATAATATAATAGTGTAGAATGATATAATATAATAGTGTAGAATGATATAATATAATAGTGTAGAATGATATAATATAATAGTGTAGAATGATATAATGTAGAATGATATAATATAATAGTGTAGAATGATATAATATAATAGTCTAGAATGATATAATATAATAGTGTAGAATGATATAATATAATAGTGGAGAATTATATACTAGTGTAGAATGATATAATATAATAGTCTAGAATGATATAATATAATAGTCTAGAATGATATAATATAATAGTGTAGAATGATATAATATAATAGTGTAGAATGATATAATATAATAGTCTAGAATGATATAATATAATAGTGTAGAATGATATAATAGTGTAGAATGATATAATATAATAGTGTAGAATGATATAATATAATAGTGGAGAATGATATAATATAATAGTGTAGAATGATATAATATAATAGTGTAGAATGATATAATATAATAGTGTAGAATTATATAATATAATAGTGTAGAATGATATAATATAATAGTGTAGAATGATATAATATAATAGTGTAGAATGATATAATATAATAGTGTAGAATGATATAATATAATAGTGTAGAATGATATAATAGTGTAGAATGATATAATATAATAGTGTAGAATGATATAATATAATAGTGAAGAATGATATAATATAATAGTGTAGAATGATATAATATAATAGTGTAGAATGATATAATATAATAGTGTAGAATGATATAATATAATAGTGTAGAATGATATAATATAATAGTGTAGAATGATATAATATAATAGTGTAGAATGATATAATATAATAGTGTAGAATGATATAATATAATAGTGTAGAATTATATAATATAATAGTGTAGAATGATATAATATAATAGTGTAGAATGATATAATATAATAGTGTAGAATGATATAATATAATAGTGTAGAATGATATGATATAATAGTGTAGAATGATATAATATAATAGTGTAGAATGATATAATATAATAGTGTAGAATGATATAATATAATAGTGTAGAATTGTATAATATAATAGTGTAGAATGATATAATATAATAGTGTAGAATGATATAATATAATAGTGGAGAATGATATAATATAATAGTCTAGAATGATATAATATAATAGTGTAGAATGATATAATATAATAGTGTAGAATTATATAATATAATAGTGTAGAATGACATAATATAATAGTGTATAATGATATAATATAATAGTGGAGAATGATATAATATAATAGTGTAGAATGATATAATATAATAGTCTAGAATGATATAATATAATAGTGTAGAATGATATAATATAATAGTGGAGAATTATATACTAGTGTAGAATGATATAATATAATAGTCTAGAATGATATAATATAATAGTCTAGAATGATATAATATAATAGTGTAGAATGATATAATATAATAGTGTAGAATGATATAATATAATAGTCTAGAATGATATAATATAATAGTGTAGAATGATATAATAGTGTAGAATGATATAATATAATAGTGTAGAATGATATAATATAATAGTGGAGAATGATATAATATAATAGTGTAGAATGATATAATATAATAGTGTAGAATGATATAATATAATAGTGTAGAATTATATAATATAATAGTGTAGAATGATATAATATAATAGTGTAGAATGATATAATATAATAGTGTAGAATGATATAATATAATAGTGTAGAATGATATAATATAATAGTGTAGAATGATATAATAGTGTAGAATGATATAATATAATAGTGTAGAATGATATAATATAATAGTGAAGAATGATATAATATAATAGTGTAGAATGATATAATATAATAGTGTAGAATGATATAATATAATAGTGTAGAATGATATAATATAATAGTGTAGAATGATATAATATAATAGTGTAGAATGATATAATATAATAGTGTAGAATGATATAATATAATAGTGTAGAATGATATAATATAATAGTGGAGAATGATATAATATAATAGTGTAGAATGATATAATATAATAGTGTAGAATGATATAATATAATAGTGTAGAATTATATAATATAATAGTCTAGAATGATATAATATAATAGTCTAGAATGATATAATATAATAGTGTAGAATGATATAATATAATAGTGTAGAATGATATAATATAATAGTCTAGAATGATATAATATAATAGTGTAGAATGATATAATAGTGTAGAATGATATAATATAATAGTGTAGAATGATATAATATAATAGTGTAGAATGATATAATATAATAGTGTAGAATGATATAATATAATAGTGTAGAATGATATAATATAATAGTGTAGAATGATATAATATAATAGTGTAGAATGATATAATATAATAGTGTAGAATGATATAATATAATAGTGTAGAATGATATAATAGTGTAGAATGATATAATATAATAGTGTAGAATGATATAATATAATAGTGAAGAATGATATAATATAATAGTGTAGAATGATATAATATAATAGTGTAGAATGATATAATATAATAGTGTAGAATGATATAATATAATAGTGTAGAATGATATAATATAATAGTGTAGAATGATATAATATAATAGTGTAGAATGATATAATATAATAGTGTAGAATGATATAATATAATAGTGGAGAATGATATAATATAATAGTCTAGAATGATATAATATAATAGTGTAGAATGATATAATATAATAGTGTAGAATTATATAATATTATAGTGTAGAATGATATAATATAATAGTGTAGAATTATATAATATTATAGTGTAGAATGATATAATATAATAGTGTAGAATGATATAATATAATAGTGTAGAATGATTCACAAGGAAGGTGGATCCTTTTGAAGATGAAAGTGGAAGAAAAAGTGATGTGGCTCATTAATCTATATGGTCCAAATCAGGATGATCCACACTTCTTCGAAAACATTATTGAACTTACAGGCAACAAATGATCAAATCATTATGGTAGGACCTCAATGGACCGTAAAAGAAATCTCTCTACAAACTATCATCACCGTTCCCTTAAAGAAATCACAAATATTATGGACACATTAGAAATAGTGGATATTTGGAGACTACAAAACCCCAACGTAGTGAGATATACATGGAGGAGACATGGAGGAGACTTAATCAAGCTAGTCGTCTTGACTACATTCTTGTCTCTTTCTCTCTTGTATATGTAATATGTATGTATCTCTTGCATCAAAGGTTAAAACAAGTTTTAATAGGAGACAGAATGCGATCAGATCATCATCTAATTGGCCTTCACATAACTCTTATAGATTTTCCACGTGGACGGGGATATTGGAAATTTAATCAAAGTTTACTGGAGGACAACTTAGTCAAAAATAAGACAAAATAATTTATAACTGAATTCTTCCAGTATAATATAGGTTCAGCAAATCCCCTTATTGTTTGGGATACCTTTTAAATGTACCTTCAGGGGTCATTCAATTCAATATTCATCAATAATAAAAAAAATAGTTTCTGGCTAAAGAGACAAGACTAACCAGGGAAATCCATGAACTAATAGTACAGGTAGATAGTAATAAAAACAATACTACAGAGATACAAAATAAGTTAGAGGAAAAACACAAAGAACCTGAGGAACTTATTCAAGAACGATCTAATGTAATCTATTACAAAAATAAAGCAAACTGGATGGAATATGGAGAAAAATGAAAACAAAATATTTCTGAATGTCCAATGCAGGAACAAAGGAAAGAATTTACTGAAACTCGTTACTGAAGACGGAGACATCTACAGTTCTCCAACTTATATTTTAAGAGGAAGCAAATTATTTTAGGCAGATGTTCTCTTTCCCACTAAATATTATTATTATTTTTTGACCTTTATTTAACTAGGCAAGTCAGTTAAGAACAAATTCTTATTTTCAATGGCGGCCTAGGAACAGTGGGTTAACTGCCTGTTCAGGGGCAGAACAACAGATTTGTACCTTGTCAGCTCGGGGATTTGAACTTGCAACCTTCCGGTTACTAGTCCAACACTCTTAACCACTAGGCTACCCTGCCGCCTCTACACTCTAACCACTAGGCTACCCTGCCGCCTCTACACTCTAACCACTAGGCTACCCTGCCGCCCCAAATGAAGATTATGATAAAGAATTATTTCTAAATAATGTAAAAAATGGAAAATTAATTTCATTTTTATACAATGCCTTGCAAAAGTATTCACGCCCTTGGCGTTTTTCCTATTTTGTTACATTACAACCTGTACATTAAATTGATTTTTATTTGGATACCATGTAATGGACATACACAAAATAGTACAAACTGGTGAAGTGAAATGAAAAAAATATCTCTTTCAAAAAATTGAAATAGAAAAAACAGAAAAGTGGTATGTGTATATATATATATATATTCACCCCTTTGCTATGAAGCCCCTAAATAATATCTGGTGCAACCAATTACCTTCAGAAGTCACATAATTAGTTAAATAAAGTCCACCTGTGAGCAATCTAAGTGTCACACAGTGATCTCAGTATATATATACACCTGTTCTGAAAGACCCCAGAGTCTGCAACATTACTAAGCAAGGGACATCACCAAGCAAGCAGCACCATGAAGACCAAGGACCTCTCCAAACAGGTCAGGGACAAAGTTGTGGAGAAGTACAGATCAGGGTTGGGTTATAAAAAATATCAGAAACTTTGAATATCCCACTGAGCACCAATAAATCCATTATTAAAAAATGAAAAGAATATGGGAACCACAACAAACCTGCCAAGAGAGGGCCGTCCACCAAAACTCACGGACCAGGCAAGGAGGGCATTAATCAGAGAGGCAACAAAGAGACCAAAGATAAACCTGAAGGTGCTGCAAAGCTCCACAGCGGAGATTGGAGTATCTGTCCATAGGACCACTTTAAGCCGTAGACTCCACAGAGCTGGACTTTATGGAAGAGTGGCCAGAAAAAAATAAGCAAACATGTTTGGTGTTCACCAAAAGGCATGTGGGAGACTCCACAAACATATGGAAGAGGGAACTCTGGTCAGATGAGACTAAAATTGAGATTTTTGGCCATCAAGGAAAACGTAATGTCAGGCGCAAACCAAACACCTCTCATCACCCCAAGAACTCCATCCCCACAGTGAAGCATGGTGATGGTAGCATCATGCTGTGGGGATGTTTTTCATCGTCAGGGACTGGGAAGCTGCTCTGAATTGAAGGAATGATGGATGGCGCTAAATACAGGGAAATTCTTGAGGGAAACCTGTTTCAGTCTTCCAGAGATTTGAGACTGGGACAGAGGTTCACCTTCCAGCAGGACAATGACCCTAAGGATACTGCTAAAGCAACACTTGAGTGGTTTAAGAGGAAACATTTAAATGTCTTGGAATGGCCTAGTCAATGTCCAGACCTCAATCCAATTGAGAATCTGTGGTATGACTTAAAGATTGCTGTACATCAGCGGAACCCATCCTACTTGAAGGAGCTGGAGCAGTTTTGCCTTGAAGAATGGACAAAAATCCCAGTGGCTAGATGTGCCAAGTTTGTAGAGACATACCCCAAGAGACTTGCAGCTGGAATTGCTGCAAAAGATGGCTCTACATAGTATTAACTTTTGGGGGGTGAATAGTTATGCTTAAGTTTTCTGTTTTTTTTGTCTTATTTCTCGTTTGTTTCACAATAAAAATATTTTTCAACTTCAAAGTGGTAGGCATGTTGTGTAAATCAAATGATACAAACCCTCCAAAAATCCCTTTTAATTCCAGGTTGTAAGACAACAAAATAGGAAAAATGCCAAGGGGGGTGAATACTTTCGCAAGCCACTGTACACTGCAATTTTCCTGTTCACCATGCACTTTATATCCAAAGTCTGTGCTGCTCTGTTTTGGAGTTCTGTCTCTCTCTGTTCTGAAGCGCGCTCTCTGGGCCTCAGAGATGTGCTTTGATGTCTGCCTGACTGCGTGTTAACGTGATGCGAGTCCTGCTGCTCCCCGAAATTGTTTTAATCTGAGCCTGTGCTGGTGAAACCTGGCTGTGTCGATAGCTTTGTCCATCTCTAGCTCAGACCCAACATTTTAAAAGTTTCTCTCTCACTCACTGTGAGTGTATAACAAATACAATACGGACCATCTCATCTCATCTTTCACAAGCAGACAGTCACAAACTGTTCAAACAATTCGCTAGCTCCCTGTTCTTTCTCATGGAATTTGTACCTGGACACAGTAACATGTACAACGATTGTAGTATTTTTTTACAGAACTTTTGATTCAGCCTCGGTAAGTGTGCTGTTAGAGATTACCCTGTCCTCTCCTTCAGAGGACCTGTCAGCTCCACATGCTGTTAGAGATTACCCTGTCCTCTCCTTCAGAGGACCTGTCAGCTCCACATGCTGTTAGAGATTACCCTGTCCTCTCCTTCAGAGGACCTGTCAGCTCCACATGCTGTTAGAGATTACCCTGTCCTCTCCTTCAGAGGACCTGTCAGCTCCACATGCTGTTAGAGATTACCCTGTCCTCTCCTTCAGAGGACCTGTCAGCTCCACATGCTGTTAGAGATTACCCTGTCCTCTCCTTCAGAGGACCTGTCAGCTCCACATGCTGTTAGAGATTACCCTGTCCTCTCCTTCAGAGGACCTGTCAGCTCCACATGCTGTTAGAGATTACCCTGTCCTCTCCTTCAGAGGACCTGTCAGCTCCACATGCTGTTAGAGATTACCCTGTCCTCTCCTTCAGAGGACCTGTCAGCTTCACATGCTGTTAGAGATTACCCTGTCCTCTCCTGTCTCCTTCAGAGGACCTGTCAGCTTCACATGCTGTTAGAGATTACCCTGTCCTCTCCTTCAGAGGACCTGTCAGCTCCACATGCTGTTAGAGATTACCCTGTCCTCTCCTTCAGAGGACCTGTCAGCTCCACATGCTGTTAGAGATTACCCTGTCCTCTCCTGTCTCCTTCAGAGGACCTGTCAGCTCCACGTGCTGTTAGAGATTACCCTGTCCTCTCCTGTCTCCTTCAGAGGACCTGTCAGCTCCACATGCTGTTAGAGATTACCCTGTCCTCTCCTTCAGAGGACCTGTCAGCTCCACATGCTGTTAGAGATTACCCTGTCCTCTCCTTCAGAGGACCTGTCAGCTCCACATGCTGTTAGAGATTACCCTGTCCTCTCCTTCAGAGGACCTGTCAGCTCCACATGCTGTTAGAGATTACCCTGTCCTCTCCTTCAGAGGACCTGTCAGCTCCACATGCTGTTAGAGATTACCCTGTCCTCTCCTTCAGAGGACCTGTCAGCTCCACATGCTGTTAGAGATTACCCTGTCCTCTCCTTCAGAGGACCTGTCAGCTCCACATGCTGTTAGAGATTACCCTGTCCTCTCCTTCAGAGGACCTGTCAGCTCCACATGCTGTTAGAGATTACCCTGTCCTCTCCTTCAGAGGACCTGTCAGCTCCACATGCTGTTAGAGATTACCCTGTCCTCTCCTTCAGAGGACCTGTCAGCTCCACATGCTGTTAGAGATTACCCTGTCCTCTCCTTCAGAGGACCTGTCAGCTCCACATGCTGTTAGAGATTACCCTGTCCTCTCCTTCAGAGGACCTGTCAGCTCCACATGCTGTTAGAGATTACCCTGTCCTCTCCTTCAGAGGACCTGTCAGCTCCACATGCTGTTAGAGATTACCCTGTCCTCTCCTTCAGAGGACCTGTCAGCTCCACATGCTGTTAGAGATTACCCTGTCCTCTCCTTCAGAGGACCTGTCAGCTCCACATGCTGTTAGAGATTACCCTGTCCTCTCCTTCAGAGGACCTGTCAGCTCCACATGCTGTTAGAGATTACCCTGTCCTCTCCTTCAGAGGACCTGTCAGCTCCACATGCTGTTAGAGATTACCCTGTCCTCTCCTTCAGAGGACCTGTCAGCTCCACATGCTGTTAGAGATTACCCTGTCCTCTCCTTCAGAGGACCTGTCAGCTCCACATGCTGTTAGAGATTACCCTGTCCTCTCCTTCAGAGGACCTGTCAGCTCCACATGCTGTTAGAGATTACCCTGTCCTCTCCTGTCTCCTTCAGAGGACCTGTCAGCTCCACATGCTGTTAGAGATTACCCTGTCCTCTCCTGTCTCCTTCAGAGGACCTGTCAGCTTCACATACTGTTAGAGATTACTCTGTCCTCTCCTTCAGAGGACCTGTCAGCTCCACATGCTGTTAGAGATTACCCTGTCCTCTCCTTCAGAGGACCTGTCAGCTCCACGTGCTGTTAGAGATTACCCTGTCCTCTCCTGTCTCCTTCAGAGGACCTGTCAGCTCCACATGCTGTTAGAGATTACCCTGTCCTCTCCTTCAGAGGACCTGTCAGCTCCACATGCTGTTAGAGATTACCCTGTCCTCTCCTTCAGAGGACCTGTCAGCTCCACATGCTGTTAGAGATTACCCTGTCCTCTCCTTCAGAGGACCTGTCAGCTCCACATGCTGTTAGAGATTACCCTGTCCTCTCCTGTCTCCTTCAGAGGACCTGTCAGCTCCACATGCTGTTAGAGATTACCCTGTCCTCTCCTGTCTCCTTCAGAGGACCTGTCAGCTCCACATGCTGTTAGAGATTACCCTGTCCTCTCCTGTCTCCTTCAGAGGACCTGTCAGCTTCACATACTGTTAGAGATTACTCTGTCCTCTCCTTCAGAGGACCTGTCAGCTCCACATGCTGTTAGAGATTACCCTGTCCTCTCCTTCAGAGGACCTGTCAGCTCCACGTGCTGTTAGAGATTACCCTGTCCTCTCCTGTCTCCTTCAGAGGACCTGTCAGCTCCACATGCTGTTAGAGATTACCCTGTCCTCTCCTTCAGAGGACCTGTCAGCTCCACATGCTGTTAGAGATTACCCTGTCCTCTCCTTCAGAGGACCTGTCAGCTCCACATGCTGTTAGAGATTACCCTGTCCTCTCCTTCAGAGGACCTGTCAGCTCCACATGCTGTTAGAGATTACCCTGTCCTCTCCTTCAGAGGACCTGTCAGCTCTACATGCTGTTAGAGATTACCCTGTCCTCTCCTTCAGAGGACCTGTCAGCTCCACATGCTGTTAGAGATTACCCTGTCCTCTCCTGTCTCCTTCAGAGGACCTGTCAGCTCCACATGCTGTTAGAGATTACCCTGTCCTCTCCTTCAGAGGACCTGTCAGCTCCACAAGCTGTTAGAGATTACTCCGTCCTCTCCTGTCTCCTTCAGAGGACCTGTCAGCTCCACATGCTGTTAGAGATTACCCTGTCCTCTCCTGTCTCCTTCAGAGGACCTGTCAGCTCCACATGCTGTTAGAGATTACCCTGTCCTCTCCTGTCTCCTTCAGAGGACCTGTCAGCTCCACATGCTGTTAGAGATTACTCCGTCCTCTCTTGTCTCCTTCAGAGGACCTATCAGCTCCACAAGCTGTTAGAGATGACCCTGTCCTCTCCTTCAGAGGACCTGTCAGCTCCACATGCTGTTAGAGATTACCCTGTCCTCTCCTGTCTCCTTCAGAGGACCTGTCAGCTCCACAAACTGTTAGAGATTACCCTGTCCTCTCCTTCAGAGGACCTGTCAGCTCCACATGCTGTTAGAAATTACTCCGTCCTCTCCTGTCTCCTTCAGAGGACCTGTCAGCTTCACATGCTGTTAGAGATTACCCCATCCTCTCCTTCAGAGGACCTGTCAGCTCCACACGCTGTTAGAGATTACCAGTCCTCTCCTTCAGAGGACCTGTCAGCTCCACATGCTGTTAGAGATTGCCCCGTCCTCCCTGTTTGTCAGAGATTGTACAAATCCCAAGGTCCCTGGTCAAAAGCACCATATATGGAATAGGGTGTCATTTGGGACTCAGAGATGGTGTCTGACAAGCAGCTCGGCACGTAGAGAATAATCCCATGAACTGAAGAGGACTTGATGAAGATACATCTTTATCTATCTAACACACACACACACACACACACACACACACACACACACACACACACACACACACACACACACACACACACACACACACACACACACACACACACACACACACACACACACACACAGATACATACACACACATATACACCACACACACACACACACACACATACAAACACAGATCTGTATAGTCAGAGAAACACACACTTCTGTATCCTCCTCACAACAAATGGCTGTATCCTCCTCACAACAAATGGCTGTATCTGTTTGTCATCGTCTCCAGATGAATGCCTTTCAGACCCAGGTTGAGTACCAAATGGCACCCTATTCCCTAAAGAGTGCACTACTTTTGACTACAGCCTAAAGGGCCCTGGTCAAAAGCAGTATACTAGAAAGGAAGGGCCCACTTGGAACGCGCTCATTCTTTGTCCCCGGGACAGAATCACCAATCTCTCACACAATAATCACGTAAAATGGTTTGAAGCATGACATGATTTTATTTTGAATAACAGTTTTGATAAGGAGTTGATTGAAAACATAAACCTCATGGAGTTGAATATTCAGGGCTGTTTTTTTTTCTCAGTAATCAGAGGAGCTGACGCAGAGATGCTGTGTTGGCTCCATCTAGTGGACTATGGTGAAATGACAGGGGAAAGTCTTTACGCTTCATCTGAGTCAATAGCTCTCTTAAATCTCCTGCAGGCCTATAAGAGACATATAATACTACATTTATACATAGAAACATGTTTAGAGATATAACCAATTGTGTTTAAATGTTTCAGACTCACACTGATCCACAAAGTCATGTTACATCATCATATGTCCAGTCTTTGGATAATATGTACATTATTTATGCTGGAAGTAGCCATACAGGCCAACAAATGTTAATTAAATTATATCTATTCTTTTGTATTCTCCTATGTGTATTGTATTCCCTGACAACTACAGCGTCTCTGGCATTGTGGTGTGTTTGAGGGTGGGCTAGTTCTATCTGCGGTCTTCTATCTGCGGTCTTCTATCTGCCATATGCTGGTATGGGACAATAGAAGCCTGACTCTTTTATACAGACTTCTAACCGCGTGTCTCTCTCTCTCTCTCCAACTCTCTTGTCGTATATTAGATACGAGTTTAGAGTTATACAGAGCGGTATATAAACAAGCATGTATAATGTGTTTAATGTATTTTACAGAACAGAGGTGTATATTAAGAGGCGTTTTTAGTTCCTGACTATTTCCTGGATAGAAGCAGAATCGTTGTTCTGAATCTGTATTCAGATAATAAGTTAGATCTCCAGAAAACACAACACCTTTAGAATGTGTTTCTGCTGGAGATCAATGGGGGGGGGGTTGTCTCAAAGTTGTTTAAGTAAACATGTTTACCTCTGCCTGCTGTGCACGCTGAGATGCCCTGCGCTCGCACATACACACACACACACACACACACACACACACACACACACACAGAGAGAGACAGACACACCACAGAGACACAGACACACACCACACACAGAGAGACAGACACACACACACACACACACACACACACACACACACACACACACACACACACACACACACACACACACACACACACACACACACACACACACACACCACAGAGACAGACACACCACAGAGACACAGACACACACCACACACAGAGAGACAGACACACCACAGAGACACAGAGACACATACACACACCACACACAGAGAGACAGACACACCACAGAGACACAAAGACACATACACACACACAGAGAGAGACAGACACACCACAGAGACACAGACACACCACAGAGACACAGACACACACCACACACAGAGACAGACACACCACATCGCAACAGATCAGACACCCCAGCGGCCCTTGTTACAGAATATCTCTGGCTAACTTGAAGTCTTCACTTTAGCTATGAACTCACAGTGGCACGTCACATTTCTCTCCATTACCTTCACAGCCCACAGCCAGCCCACGGCCAGCCCACGGCCAGCCCACGGCCAGTCCACGGCCAGCCCACGGCCAGCCCACGGCCAGCCCACGGCCAGCCCACGGCCAGTCCACGGCCAGCCCACGGCCAGCCCTCCTCACCGTGAAGATTTGAACATTCGGGGTTGATCTTAAATTAAAGGCCTTAAATGAATAGCTTTAGTCTATTAGAGGAAAGCTATGAATGTACTATTACTCTTAATAATGTAGCTTCCTAAAAATCTGGTTTAATTCATTCATTATGTCTCTACCTACTTTAAATCGAGACATAGATTATTTATCTAATCAAAACGCTGGTTTAATTCATTCATTATGTCTTTGCCTACTTTAAATTGAGACATAGATTATTTCTCTAATCCAAACGCGGGTTTGTCTCACGTCTCAGAACTAGATATTCATCCATGTTTCTCAAACCTCAAATTTTGACGTTTTTCAATTTTAGGCATTGACTCCACATTGTTTAGGGATAGGAAAGTATCGGAGAGCCTTTACACGTGAAATATATTGGTGAATCAAAAAAAATATATACACTGGTTTGATTCATCCTAAAAGTTGACATATTCAGTTGTTCAATTCATTAAATGTTGGAAGGTGAGAAAACTGTAATAGGGGTTGACCAGTAGTCCTATAACTCTACCCTGATCCTCACTAATCATGGCACTGTAATAGGGGTTGACCAGTAGTCCTATAAATCTACCCTGATCCTCACTAATCATGGAACTGTAATAGGGGTTAAACAGTAGTCCTATAAATCTACCCTGATCCTCACTAATCATGGCACTGTAATAGGGGTTAAACAGTAGTCCTGATCCTCACTAATCATGGCACTGTAATAGGGGTTGACCAGTAGTCCTATAAATCTACCCTGATCCTCACTAATCATGGAACAGTAATAGGGGTTAAACAGTAGTCCTATAAATCTACCCTGATCCTCACTAATAATGGAACTGTAATAGGGGTTAAACAGTAGTCCTGATCCTCACTAATCATGGCACTGTAATAGTGGTTGACCAGTAGTCCTATAAATCTACCCTGATCCTCACTAATCATGGAACAGTAATAGGGGTTAAACAGTAGTCCTATAAATCTACCCTGATCCTCACTAATAATGGAACTGTAATAGGGGTTGACCAGTAGTCCTATAAATCTACCCTGATCCTCACTAATCATGGAACTATAATAGTCCTATAAATCTACCCTGATCCTCACTAATCATGGCACTGTAATAGTGGTTGACCAGTAGTCCTATAAATCTACCCTGATCCTCACCAATCATGGAACTGTAATAGGGGTTGACCAGTAGTCCTATAAATCTACCCTGATCCTCACTAATCATGGAACTGTAATAGGGGTTAAACAGTAGTCCTATAAATCTACCCTGATCCTCACTAATCATGGAACTGTAATAGGGGTTAAACAGTAGTCCTATAAATCTACCCTGATCCTCACTAATCATGGAACTGTGATTACAATGGTCCAATCATTGTGAACCGTGTTCCAGGTTTCAGGTTGAGTCTTGCTATGTGTGTTCCGTAATGATTCCAATAGGCTTCATGTCCCAGATTATTGCCCAACATGGAAAGCCTGATATGACCCACTATAGATAGAGATCCTCAGGAACAACCACAGGAACTACACAGAGGAAAGAAAGGCCAACTAACAATGGAACGGAATATAGCACAATAACCACGTTTCCATGCACAGTTTTAATGCTAGTAAAGTCATACCATATAGAACAAAAATATTAAATAATGGAAAATTGGAAAGTTCCAGTACATTTTTATAAACGCTGACGGATAATTTACTCATTCAACAAGATGAGATCTTTTTGTGTTGGTGAAATTAATTATGTGAGAAATGGCTTTGTGTGCAAACATTGATATAATAACCATCATATATTAGTATTGATATAATAACCATCATATATTAACCATCATATATTAGTATTGATATAATAACCATCATATATTAGTATTGATATAATAACCATCATATATTAACCATCATATATTAGTATTGATATAATAACCATCATATATTAGTATTGATATAATAACCATCATATATTAACCATCATATATTAGTATTGATATAATAACCATCATATATTAACCATCATATATTAGTATTGATATAATAACCATCATATATTAACCATCATATATTAACCATCATATATTAGTATTGATATATTAACCATCATATATTAGTATTGATATAATAACCATCATATATTAACCATCATATATTAATATTGATATAATAACCATCATATATTAGTATTGATATAATAACCATCATATATTAACCATCATATATTAGTATTGATATAATAACCATCATATATTAACCATCATATATTAACCATCATATATTAGTATTGATATATTAACCATCATATATTAACCATCATATATTAGTATTGATATAATAACCATCATATATTAACCATCATATATTAACCATCTTAACCATCATATAATAACCATCATATATTAACCATCATATATTAACCATCATATATTAACCATCATATATTAGTATTGATATATTAACCATCATATATTAGTATTGATATATTAACCATCATATATTAACCATCATATATTAGTATTGATATAATAACCATCATATATTAACCATCATATATTAATATTGATATAATATCCATCATATATTAACCATCATATATTAGTATTGATATAATAACCATCATATATTAACCATCATATATTAGTATTGATATAATAACCATCATATATTAACCATCATATATTAATATTGATATAATAACCATCATATATTAATATTGATATAATAACCATCATATATTAGTATTGATATAATAACCATCATATATTAACCATCATATATTAATATTGATATAATAACCATCATATATTAACCATCATATATTAATATTGATATAATAACCATCATATATTAACCATCATATATTAGTATTGATATAATAACCATCATATATTAACCATCATATATTAATATTGATATATTAACCATCATATATTAGTATTGATATAATAACCATCATATATTAACCATCATATATTAACCATCATATATTAACCATCATATATTAACCATCATATATTAACCATCATATATTAGTATTGATATAATAACCATCATATATTAACCATCATATATTAATATTGATATAATAACCATCATATATTAACCATCATATATTAGTATTGATATAATAACCATCATATATTAACCATCATATATTAACCATCATATATTAACCATCATATATTAGTATTGATATGTTAACCATCATATATTAGTATTGATATATTAACCATCATATAATAACCATCATATATTAGTATTGATATAATAACCATCATATATTAACCATCATATATTAACCATCTTAACCATCATATAATAACCATCATATATTAGTATTGATATAATAACCATCATATATTAACCATCATATATTAACCATCATATATTAACCATCATATATTAACCATCATATATTAGTATTTATATATTAACCATCATATATTAACCATCATATATTAACCATCATATATTAACCATCATATATTAGTATTGATATAATAACCATCATATATTAGTATTGATATAATAACCATCATATATTAGTATTGATATATTAACCATCATATATTAGTATTGATATAATAACCATCATATATTAACCATCATATATTAGTATTGATATAATAACCATCATATAATAACCATCATATATTAACCATCATATATTAGTATTGATATAATAACCATCATATAATAACCATCATATATTAGTATTGATATAATAACCATCATATATTAGTATTGATATAATAACCATCATATATTAACCATCATATACTAGTATAGATATGACAACCATCATATATTAGTATTGATATAATAACCATCATATATTAGTATTGATATATTAACCATCATATATTAACCATCATATATTAGTATTGATATAATAACCATCATATATTAACCATCATATATTAGTATTGATATAATAACCATCATATATTAACCATCATATATTAGTATTGATATAATAACCATCATATATTAACCATCATATATTAACCATCATATATTAACCATCATATATTAGTATTGATATAATAACCATCATATATTAGTATTGATATAATAACCATCATATATTAACCATCATATACTAGTATAGATATGATAACCATCATATATTAGTATTGATATATTAACCATCATATATTAGTATTGATATATTAACCATCATATATTAGTATTGATATAATAACCATCATATATTAACCATCATATATTAGTATTGATATAATAACCATCATATAATAACCATCATATATTAGTATTGATATATTAACCATCATATATTAACCATCATATATTAACCATCATATATTAACCATCATATATTAGTATTGATATAATAACCATCATATATTAGTATTGATATAATAACCATCATATATTAGTATTGATATATTAACCATCATATATTAATATTGATATAATAACCATCATATATTAACCATCATATATAAGTATTGATATAATAAACATCATATATTAACCATCATATATTAGTATTGATATAATAACCATCATATATTAGTATTGATATATTAACCATCATATATTAGTATTGATATAATAACCATCATATATTAGTATTGATATAATAACCATCATATATTAACCATCATATATTAGTATTGATATAATAAACATCATATATTAACCATCATATATTAGTATTGATATAATAACCATCATATATTAATATTGATATAATAACCATCATATATTAGTATTGATATAATAACCATCATATATTAACCATCATATATTAACCATCATATATTAACCATCATATATTAACCATCATATATTAGTATTGATATATTAACCATCATATATTAACCATCATATATTAATATTGATATAGTAACCATCATATATTAACCATCATATATTAGTATTGATATAATAAACATCATATATTAACCATCATATATTAGTATTGATATATTAACCATCATATATTAGTATTGATATATTAACCATCATATATTAACCATCATATATTAGTATTGATATAATAACCATCATATATTAGTATTGATATAATAACCATCATATATTAACCATCATATATTAGTATTGATATAATAACCATCATATATTAACCATCATATATTAGTATTGATATAATAACCATCATATATTAACCATCATATATTAACCATCATATATTAGTATTGATATATTAACCATCATATATTAGTATTGATATATTAACCATCATATATTAGTATTGATATATTAACCATCATATATTAGTATTGATATATTAACCATCATATATTAACCATCATATATTAGTATTGATATAATAACCATCATATATTAACCATCATATATTAACCATCATATATTAGTATTGATATATTAACCATCATATATTAACCATCATATATTAGTATTGATATATTAACCATCATATATTAACCATCATATGTTAGTATTGATATATTAACCATCATATATTAACCATCATATATTAGTATTGATATAATAACCATCATATATTAACCATCATATATTAACCATCATATATTAGTATTGATATATTAACCATCATATATTAACCATCATATATTAGTATTGATATAATAACCATCATATATTAACCATCATATATTAGTATTGATATAATAACCATCATATATTAACCATCATATATTAACCATCATATATTAGTATTGATATATTAACCATCATATATTAACCATCATATATTAACCATCATATATTAGTATTGATATATTAACCATCATATATTAAACATCATATATTAACCATCATATATTAGTATTGATATATTAACCATCATATATTAACCATCATATATTAGTATTGATATATTAACCATCATATATTAACCATCATATATTAGTATTGATATAATAACCATCATATATTAACCATCATATATTAATATTGATATAATATCCATCATATATTAACCATCATATATTAGTATTGATATAATAACCATCATATATTAACCATCATATATTAATATTGATATATTAACCATCATATATTAGTATTGATATAATAACCATCATATATTAACCATCATATATTAACCATCATATATTAACCATCATATATTAACCATCATATATTAACCATCATATATTAGTATTGATATAATAACCATCATATATTAACCATCATATATTAATATTGATATAATAACCATCATATATTAACCATCATATATTAGTATTGATATAATAACCATCATATATTAACCATCATATATTAGTATTGATATATTAACCATCATATATTAGTATTGATATATTAACCATCATATAATAACCATCATATATTAGTATTGATATAATAACCATCATATATTAACCATCATATATTAACCATCTTAACCATCATATAATAACCATCATATATTAGTATTGATATAATAACCATCATATATTAACCATCATATATTAACCATCATATATTAACCATCATGTATTAACCATCATATATTAGTATTGATATATTAACCATCATATATTAACCATCATATATTAACCATCATATATTAACCATCATATATTAGTATTGATATAATAACCATCATATATTAGTATTGATATAATAACCATCATATATTAGTATTGATATATTAACCATCATATATTAGTATTGATATAATAACCATCATATATTAACCATCATATATTAGTATTGATATAATAACCATCATATATTAACCATCATATATTAGTATTGATATAATAACCATCATATAATAACCATCATATATTAACCATCATATATTAGTATTGATATAATAACCATCATATAATAACCATCATATATTAGTATTGATATAATAACCATCATATATTAGTATTGATATAATAACCATCATATATTAACCATCATATACTAGTATAGATATGACAACCATCATATATTAGTATTGATATAATAACCATCATATATTAGTATTGATATATTAACCATCATATATTAACCATCATATATTAGTATTGATATAATAACCATCATATATTAACCATCATATATTAGTATTGATATAATAACCATCATATATTAACCATCATATATTAGTATTGATATAATAACCATCATATATTAACCATCATATATTAACCATCATATATTAACCATCATATATTAGTATTGATATAATAACCATCATATATTAGTATTGATATAATAACCATCATATATTAACCATCACATACTAGTATAGATATGATAACCATCATATATTAGTATTGATATATTAACCATCATATATTAGTATTGATATATTAACCATCATATATTAGTATTGATATAATAACCATCATATATTAACCATCATATATTAGTATTGATATAATAACCATCATATAATAACCATCATATATTAGTATTGATATATTAACCATCATATATTAACCATCATATATTAACCATCATATATTAACCATCATATATTAGTATTGATATAATAACCATCATATATTAGTATTGATATAATAACCATCATATATTAGTATTGATATATTAACCATCATATATTAATATTGATATAATAACCATCATATATTAACCATCATATATTAGTATTGATATAATAAACATCATATATTAACCATCATATATTAGTATTGATATAATAACCATCATATATTAGTATTGATATATTAACCATCATATATTAATATTGATATATTAACCATCATATATTAGTATTGATATAATAACCATCATATATTAACCATCATATATTAGTATTGATATAATAAACATCATATATTAACCATCATATATTAGTATTGATATAATAACCATCATATATTAATATTGATATAATAACCATCATATATTAGTATTGATATAATAACCATCATATATTAACCATCATATATTAACCATCATATATTAACCATCATATATTAACCATCATATATTAGTATTGATATATTAACCATCATATATTAACCATCATATATTAATATTGATATAGTAACCATCATATATTAACCATCATATATTAGTATTGATATAATAAACATCATATATTAACCATCATATATTAGTATTGATATATTAACCATCATATATTAGTATTGATATATTAACCATCATATATTAATATTGATATAATAACCATCATATATTAACCATCATATAATAACCATCATACATTAACCATCATATATTAGTATTGATATAATAACCATCATATATTAGTATTGATATATTAACCATCATATATTAATATTGATATATTAACCATCATATATTAACCATCATATATTAACCATCATATATTAACCATCATATATTAGTATTGATATAATAACCATCATATATTAGTATTGATATAATAACCATCATATATTAGTATTGATATAATAACCATCATATATTAGTATTGATATAATAACCATCATATATTAGTATTGATATAATAACCATCATATATTAACCATCATATATTAACCATCATATATTAACCATCATATATTAACCATCATATATTAGTATTGATATAATAACCATCATATATTAGTATTGATATATTAACCATCATATATTAACCATCATATAATAACCATCATATATTAACCATCATATATTAGTATTGATATAATAACCATCATATATTAATATTGATATATTAACCATCATATATTAACCATCATATATTAACCATCATATATTAACCATCATATATTAACCATCATATATTAGTATTGATATAATAACCATCATATATTAGTATTGATATATTAACCATCATATATTAGTATTGATATATTAACCATCATATATTAGTATTGATATAATAACCATCATATATTAGTATTGATATATTAACCATCATATATTAGTATTGATATATTAACCATCATATATTAGTATTGATATAATAACCATCATATATTAGTATTGATATATTAACCATCATATATTAGTATTGATATATTAACCATCATATATTAGTATTGATATAATAACCATCATATATTAGTATTGATATATTAACCATCATATATTAGTATTGATATAATAACCATCATATATTAACCATCATATATTAGTATTGATATATTAACCATCATATATTAACCATCATATATTAGTATTGATATAATAACCATCATATATTAACCATCATATATTAGTATTGATATATTAACCATCATATATTAACCATCATATATTAGTATTGATATAATAACCATCATATATTAACCATCATATATTAGTATTGATATAATAACCATCATATATTAGTATTGATATATTAACCATCATATATTAACCATCATATATTAGTATATATTAGTATTGATATAATAACCATTATTTTTGGGCGGCAGGGTAGCCTAGTGGTTAGAGCGTTGGACTAGTAACCGAAAGGTTGCAAGTTCGAATCCCCGAGCTGACAAGGTACAAATCTGTCGTTCTGCCCCTGAACAGGCAGTGTTCAGGCAGTGTCCCACTGTTCCTAGGCCGTCATTGAAAATAAGAATTTGTTCTTAGCTGACTTGCCTAGTTAAATAAAGGTAAAATAAAAAAAATAAAAATAAATATATTAACCATCATATATTAACCATCATATATTAGTATTGATATAATAACCATCATATATTAACCATCATATATTAGTATTGATATAATAACCATCATATATTAGTATTAGTATATTAACCATCATATATTAACCATCATATATTAGTATTGATAGATTAACCATCATATATTAGTATTGATATATTAACCATCATATATTAACCATCATATATTAGTATTGATATAATAACCATCATATATTAACCATCATATATTAGTATTGATATAATAACCATCATATATTAGTATTAGTATATTAACCATCATATATTAACCATCATGTATTAGTATTGATATATTAACCATCATATATTAGTATTGATATAATAACCATCATATATTAGTATTGATATATTAACCATCATATATTAGTATTGATATATTAACCATCATATATTAACCATCATATAATAACCATCATATATTAGTATTGATATATTAACCATCATATAATAACCATCATATAATAACCATCATATATTAACCATCATATATTAGTATTGATATAATAACCATCATATATTAGTATTGATATAATAACCATCATATATTAGTATTGATATAATAACCATCATATATTAACCATCATATATTAGTATTGATATAATAACCATCATGTATTAGTATTGATATAATAACCATCATATATTAGTATTGATATAATAACCATCATATATTAACCATCATATATTAGTATTGATATAATAACCATCATATATTAGTATTGATATATTAATCATCATATATTAGTATTGATATAATAACCATCATATATTAGTATTGATATATTAACCATCATATATTAGTATTGATATATTAACCATCATATATTAGTATTGATATAATAACCATCATATATTAGTATTGATATATTAACCATCATATATTAGTATTGATATATTAACCATCATATATTAGTATTGATATATTAACCATCATATATTAACCATCATATATTAGTATTGATATATTAACCATCATATATTAACCATCATATATTAACCATCATATATTAGTATTGATATATTAACCATCATATATTAACCATCATATATTAACCATCATATATTAGTATTGATATATTAACCATCATATATTAACCATCATATATTAGTATTGATATATTAACCATCATATATTAACCATCATATATTAGTATTGATATAATAACCATCATATATTAACCATCATATATTAATATTGATATAATATCCATCATATATTAACCATCATATATTAGTATTGATATAATAACCATCATATATTAACCATCATATATTAATATTGATATATTAACCATCATATATTAGTATTGATATAATAACCATCATATATTAACCATCATATATTAACCATCATATATTAACCATCATATATTAACCATCATATATTAACCATCATATATTAGTATTGATATAATAACCATCATATATTAACCATCATATATTAATATTGATATAATAACCATCATATATTAACCATCATATATTAGTATTGATATAATAACCATCATATATTAACCATCATATATTAACCATCATATATTAACCATCATATATTAGTATTGATATGTTAACCATCATATATTAGTATTGATATATTAACCATCATATAATAACCATCATATATTAGTATTGATATAATAACCATCATATATTAACCATCATATATTAACCATCTTAACCATCATATAATAACCATCATATATTAGTATTGATATAATAACCATCATATATTAACCATCATATATTAACCATCATATATTAACCATCATATATTAACCATCATATATTAGTATTGATATATTAACCATCATATATTAACCATCATATATTAACCATCATATATTAACCATCATATATTAGTATTGATATAATAACCATCATATATTAGTATTGATATAATAACCATCATATATTAGTATTGATATATTAACCATCATATATTAGTATTGATATAATAACCATCATATATTAACCATCATATATTAGTATTGATATAATAACCATCATATAATAACCATCATATATTAACCATCATATATTAGTATTGATATAATAACCATCATATAATAACCATCATATATTAGTATTGATATAATAACCATCATATATTAGTATTGATATAATAACCATCATATATTAACCATCATATACTAGTATAGATATGACAACCATCATATATTAGTATTGATATAATAACCATCATATATTAGTATTGATATATTAACCATCATATATTAACCATCATATATTAGTATTGATATAATAACCATCATATATTAACCATCATATATTAGTATTGATATAATAACCATCATATATTAACCATCATATATTAGTATTGATATAATAACCATCATATATTAACCATCATATATTAACCATCATATATTAACCATCATATATTAGTATTGATATAATAACCATCATATATTAGTATTGATATAATAACCATCATATATTAACCATCATATACTAGTATAGATATGATAACCATCATATATTAGTATTGATATATTAACCATCATATATTAGTATTGATATATTAACCATCATATATTAGTATTGATATAATAACCATCATATATTAACCATCATATATTAGTATTGATATAATAACCATCATATAATAACCATCATATATTAGTATTGATATATTAACCATCATATATTAACCATCATATATTAACCATCATATATTAACCATCATATATTAGTATTGATATAATAACCATCATATATTAGTATTGATATAATAACCATCATATATTAGTATTGATATATTAACCATCATATATTAATATTGATATAATAACCATCATATATTAACCATCATATATAAGTATTGATATAATAAACATCATATATTAACCATCATATATTAGTATTGATATAATAACCATCATATATTAGTATTGATATATTAACCATCATATATTAGTATTGATATAATAACCATCATATATTAGTATTGATATAATAACCATCATATATTAACCATCATATATTAGTATTGATATAATAAACATCATATATTAACCATCATATATTAGTATTGATATAATAACCATCATATATTAATATTGATATAATAACCATCATATATTAGTATTGATATAATAACCATCATATATTAACCATCATATATTAACCATCATATATTAACCATCATATATTAACCATCATATATTAGTATTGATATATTAACCATCATATATTAACCATCATATATTAATATTGATATAGTAACCATCATATATTAACCATCATATATTAGTATTGATATAATAAACATCATATATTAACCATCATATATTAGTATTGATATATTAACCATCATATATTAGTATTGATATATTAACCATCATATATTAACCATCATATATTAGTATTGATATAATAACCATCATATATTAGTATTGATATAATAACCATCATATATTAACCATCATATATTAGTATTGATATAATAACCATCATATATTAACCATCATATATTAGTATTGATATAATAACCATCATATATTAACCATCATATATTAACCATCATATATTAGTATTGATATATTAACCATCATATATTAGTATTGATATATTAACCATCATATATTAATATTGATATATTAACCATCATATGTTAGTATTGATATATTAACCATCATATATTAACCATCATATATTAGTATTGATATAATAACCATCATATATTAACCATCATATATTAACCATCATATATTAGTATTGATATATTAACCATCATATATTAACCATCATATATTAGTATTGATATATTAACCATCATATATTAACCATCATATATTAACCATCATATATTAGTAT
The DNA here is from genome assembly GCF_013265735.2 of Oncorhynchus mykiss. Classification (NCBI taxonomy): domain Eukaryota; kingdom Metazoa; phylum Chordata; class Actinopteri; order Salmoniformes; family Salmonidae; genus Oncorhynchus; species Oncorhynchus mykiss. Next base: position 40,681,488 of record NC_048578.1, read on the forward strand.
TGATATATTAACCATCATATATTAAACATCATATATTAACCATCATATATTAGTATTGATATATTAACCATCATATATTAACCATCATATATTAGTATTGATATATTAACCATCATATATTAACCATCATATATTAGTATTGATATAATAACCATCATATATTAACCATCATATATTAATATTGATATAATATCCATCATATATTAACCATCATATATTAGTATTGATATAATAACCATCATATATTAACCATCATATATTAATATTGATATATTAACCATCATATATTAGTATTGATATAATAACCATCATATATTAACCATCATATATTAACCATCATATATTAACCATCATATATTAACCATCATATATTAACCATCATATATTAGTATTGATATAATAACCATCATATATTAACCATCATATATTAATATTGATATAATAACCATCATATATTAACCATCATATATTAGTATTGATATAATAACCATCATATATTAACCATCATATATTAGTATTGATATATTAACCATCATATATTAGTATTGATATATTAACCATCATATAATAACCATCATATATTAGTATTGATATAATAACCATCATATATTAACCATCATATATTAACCATCTTAACCATCATATAATAACCATCATATATTAGTATTGATATAATAACCATCATATATTAACCATCATATATTAACCATCATATATTAACCATCATGTATTAACCATCATATATTAGTATTGATATATTAACCATCATATATTAACCATCATATATTAACCATCATATATTAACCATCATATATTAGTATTGATATAATAACCATCATATATTAGTATTGATATAATAACCATCATATATTAGTATTGATATATTAACCATCATATATTAGTATTGATATAATAACCATCATATATTAACCATCATATATTAGTATTGATATAATAACCATCATATATTAACCATCATATATTAGTATTGATATAATAACCATCATATAATAACCATCATATATTAACCATCATATATTAGTATTGATATAATAACCATCATATAATAACCATCATATATTAGTATTGATATAATAACCATCATATATTAGTATTGATATAATAACCATCATATATTAACCATCATATACTAGTATAGATATGACAACCATCATATATTAGTATTGATATAATAACCATCATATATTAGTATTGATATATTAACCATCATATATTAACCATCATATATTAGTATTGATATAATAACCATCATATATTAACCATCATATATTAGTATTGATATAATAACCATCATATATTAACCATCATATATTAGTATTGATATAATAACCATCATATATTAACCATCATATATTAACCATCATATATTAACCATCATATATTAGTATTGATATAATAACCATCATATATTAGTATTGATATAATAACCATCATATATTAACCATCACATACTAGTATAGATATGATAACCATCATATATTAGTATTGATATATTAACCATCATATATTAGTATTGATATATTAACCATCATATATTAGTATTGATATAATAACCATCATATATTAACCATCATATATTAGTATTGATATAATAACCATCATATAATAACCATCATATATTAGTATTGATATATTAACCATCATATATTAACCATCATATATTAACCATCATATATTAACCATCATATATTAGTATTGATATAATAACCATCATATATTAGTATTGATATAATAACCATCATATATTAGTATTGATATATTAACCATCATATATTAATATTGATATAATAACCATCATATATTAACCATCATATATTAGTATTGATATAATAAACATCATATATTAACCATCATATATTAGTATTGATATAATAACCATCATATATTAGTATTGATATATTAACCATCATATATTAATATTGATATATTAACCATCATATATTAGTATTGATATAATAACCATCATATATTAACCATCATATATTAGTATTGATATAATAAACATCATATATTAACCATCATATATTAGTATTGATATAATAACCATCATATATTAATATTGATATAATAACCATCATATATTAGTATTGATATAATAACCATCATATATTAACCATCATATATTAACCATCATATATTAACCATCATATATTAACCATCATATATTAGTATTGATATATTAACCATCATATATTAACCATCATATATTAATATTGATATAGTAACCATCATATATTAACCATCATATATTAGTATTGATATAATAAACATCATATATTAACCATCATATATTAGTATTGATATATTAACCATCATATATTAGTATTGATATATTAACCATCATATATTAATATTGATATAATAACCATCATATATTAACCATCATATAATAACCATCATACATTAACCATCATATATTAGTATTGATATAATAACCATCATATATTAGTATTGATATATTAACCATCATATATTAATATTGATATATTAACCATCATATATTAACCATCATATATTAACCATCATATATTAACCATCATATATTAGTATTGATATAATAACCATCATATATTAGTATTGATATAATAACCATCATATATTAGTATTGATATAATAACCATCATATATTAGTATTGATATAATAACCATCATATATTAGTATTGATATAATAACCATCATATATTAACCATCATATATTAACCATCATATATTAACCATCATATATTAACCATCATATATTAGTATTGATATAATAACCATCATATATTAGTATTGATATATTAACCATCATATATTAACCATCATATAATAACCATCATATATTAACCATCATATATTAGTATTGATATAATAACCATCATATATTAATATTGATATATTAACCATCATATATTAACCATCATATATTAACCATCATATATTAACCATCATATATTAGTATTGATATAATAACCATCATATATTAGTATTGATATATTAACCATCATATATTAGTATTGATATATTAACCATCATATATTAGTATTGATATAATAACCATCATATATTAGTATTGATATATTAACCATCATATATTAGTATTGATATATTAACCATCATATATTAGTATTGATATAATAACCATCATATATTAGTATTGATATATTAACCATCATATATTAGTATTGATATAATAACCATCATATATTAACCATCATATATTAGTATTGATATATTAACCATCATATATTAACCATCATATATTAGTATTGATATAATAACCATCATATATTAACCATCATATATTAGTATTGATATATTAACCATCATATATTAACCATCATATATTAGTATTGATATAATAACCATCATATATTAACCATCATATATTAGTATTGATATAATAACCATCATATATTAGTATTGATATATTAACCATCATATATTAACCATCATATATTAGTATATATTAGTATTGATATAATAACCATTATTTTTGGGCGGCAGGGTAGCCTAGTGGTTAGAGCGTTGGACTAGTAACCGAAAGGTTGCAAGTTCGAATCCCCGAGCTGACAAGGTACAAATCTGTCGTTCTGCCCCTGAACAGGCAGTGTTCAGGCAGTGTCCCACTGTTCCTAGGCCGTCATTGAAAATAAGAATTTGTTCTTAGCTGACTTGCCTAGTTAAATAAAGGTAAAATAAAAAAAATAAAAATAAATATATTAACCATCATATATTAACCATCATATATTAGTATTGATATAATAACCATCATATATTAGTATTGATATATTAACCATCATATATTAGTATTGATATATTAACCATCATATATTAACCATCATATAATAACCATCATATATTAGTATTGATATATTAACCATCATATAATAACCATCATATAATAACCATCATATATTAACCATCATATATTAGTATTGATATAATAACCATCATATATTAGTATTGATATAATAACCATCATATATTAGTATTGATATAATAACCATCATATATTAACCATCATATATTAGTATTGATATAATAACCATCATGTATTAGTATTGATATAATAACCATCATATATTAGTATTGATATAATAACCATCATATATTAACCATCATATATTAGTATTGATATAATAACCATCATATATTAGTATTGATATATTAACCATCATATATTAGTATTGATATAATAACCATCATATATTAGTATTGATATATTAACCATCATATATTAGTATTGATATATTAACCATCATATATTAGTATTGATATAATAACCATCATATATTAGTATTGATATATTAACCATCATATATTAGTATTGATATATTAACCATCATATATTAGTATTGATATATTAACCATCATATATTAGTATTGATATAATAACCATCATATATTAGTATTGATATATTAACCATCATATATTAGTATTGATATAATAACCATCATATATTAACCATCATATATTAGTATTGATATATTAACCATCATATATTAACCATCATATATTAGTATTGATATAATAACCATCATATATTAACCATCATATATTAGTATTGATATAATAACCATCATATATTAGTATTGATATATTAACCATCATATATTAACCATCATATATTAGTATATATTAGTATTGATATAGGTACAGAGGTACAAATCTGTCGTTCTGCCCCTGAACAGGCAGTGTTCAGGCAGTGTCCCACTGTTCCTAGGCCGTCATTGAAAATAAGAATTTGTTCTTAGCTGACTTGCCTAGTTAAATAAAGGTAAAATAAAAAAAATAAAAATAAATATATTAACCATCATATATTAACCATCATATATTAGTATTGATATAATAACCATCATATATTAACCATCATATATTAGTATTGATATAATAAACATCATATATTAGTATATTAACCATCATATATTAACCATCATATATTAGTATTGATATATTAACCATCATATATTAGTATTGATATATTAACCATCATATATTAACCATCATATATTAGTATTGATATAATAACCATCATATATTAACCATCATATATTAGTATTGATATAATAACCATCATATATTAGTATTAGTATATTAACCATCATATATTAACCATCATATATTAGTATTGATATATTAACCATCATATATTAGTATTGATATAATAACCATCATATATTAGTATTGATATATTAACCATCATATATTAGTATTGATATATTAACCATCATATATTAACCATCATATAATAACCATCATATATTAGTATTGATATATTAACCATCATATAATAACCATCATATAATAACCATCATATATTAACCATCATATATTAGTATTGATATAATAACCATCATATATTAGTATTGAAATAATAACCATCATATATTAGTATTGATATAATAACCATCATATATTAACCATCATATATTAGTATTGATATAATAACCATCATGTATTAGTATTGATATAATAACCATCATATATTAGTATTGATATAATAACCATCATATATTAACCATCATATATTAGTATTGATATAATAACCATCATATATTCATATTGATATAATAACCATCATATATTAGTATTGATATAATAACCATCATATATTAGTATTGATATAATAACCATCATATAATAACCATCATATATTAGTATTGATATAATAACCATCATATATTAGTATTTATATAATAACCATCATATATTAGTATTGATATAATAACCATCATATATTAGTATTGATATAATAACCATCATATATTAGTATTGATATAATAACCATCATATATTAGTATTGATATAATAACCATCATATATTAACCATCATATATTAGTATTGATATATTAACCATCATATATTAGTATTGATATAATAACCATCATATAATAACCATCATATATTAGTATTGATATATTAACCATCATATATTAGTATTGATATAATAACCATCATATAATAACCATCATATATTAGTATTGATATATTAACCATCATATATTAGTATTGATATAATAACCATCATATATTAGTATTGATATAATAACCATCATATAATAACCATCATATATTAGTATTGATATAATAACCATCATATATTAGTATTGATATAATAACCATCATATATTAGTATTGATTTAATAACCATCATATATTAACCATCATATATTAGTATTGATATAATAACCATCATATATTAACCATCATATATTAGTATTGATATAATAACCATCATATATTAACCATCATATATTAGTATTGATATAATAACCATCATATATTAGTATTGATATATTAACCATCATATATTAGTATTGATATATTAACCATCATATATTAACCATCATATATTAACCATCATATATTAGTATTGATATAATAACCATCATATATTAGTATTGATATATTAACCATCATATATTAACCATCATATATTAGTATTGATATAATAACCATCATATATTAACCATCATATATTAACCATCATATATTAGTATTGATATATTAACCATGATATATTAACCATCATATATTAACCATCATATATTAACCATCATATATTAGTTTGATATAATAACCATCATATATTAGTATTGATATATTAACCATCATATATTAACCATCATATATTAACCATCATATATTAACCATCATATATTAGTATTGATATATTAACCATCATATATTAACCATCATATATTAACCATCATATATTAACCATCATATATTAGTTTGATATAATAACCATCATATATTAGTATTGATATATTAACCATCATATATTAACCATCATATATTAACCATCATATATTAGTATTGATATATTAACCATCATATATTAGTATTGATATATTAACCATCATATATTAACCATCATATATTAGTATTGATATAATAACCATCATATATTAACCATCATATATTAACCATCATATATTAACCATCATATATTAGTATTGCTATATTAACCATCATATATTAACCATCATATATTAACCATCATATATTAGTTTGATATAATAACCATCATATATTAGTATTGATATATTAACCATCATATATTAACCATCATATATTAGTATTGATATAATAACCATCATATATTAGTATTGATATATTAACCATCATATATTAGTATTGATATATTAACCATCATATATTAACCATCATATATTAGTATTGATATATTAACCATCATATATTAACCATCATATATTAACCATCATATATTAACCATCATATATTTACCATCATATATTAGTATTGATATATTAACCATCATATATTAACCATCATATATTAACCATCATATATTAGTATTGATATAATAACCATCATATATTAATATTGATATATTAACCATCATATATTAACCATCATATATTAGTATTGATATAATAACCATCATCTATAATTATTTATATATTAACCATCATATATTAACCATCATATATTAACCATCACATAATAGTATTGATATATTAACCATCCTATATTAGTATTGATATATTAACCATCATATAATAACCATCATATATTAACCATCATATATTAACCATCATATATTAGTATTGATATATTAACCATCATATATTAACCATCATATATTAACCATCATATATTAGTATTGATATAATAACCATCATATATTAGTCTTGATATAATAACCATCATATATTAGTATTGATATATTAACCATCATATATTAACCATCATATATTAACCATCATATATTAGTATTGATATAATAACCATCATATATTAGTATTGATATATTAACCATCATATATTAGTATTGATATAATAACCATCATATATTAGTATTGATATATTAACCATCATATATTAGTATTGATATAATAACCATCATATATTAGTATTGATATATTAACCATCATATATTTGTCATGTACTGTCATGTTGTGTCTTGTTTCTGTCCTTTCCCTTCACCCTGTCTCCCTCTGCTGGTCGTTGTTAGGTTACCTTTTCTCCCCCTCTTTCCCCCAGCTGTGCCTTGTCTCCTCCTAACTACCTCGTCACCCCTTTTCCCACCTGTTCCCTTTTTCCCTCTGATTAGTCCTCTATATCTCTCTCTGTTTCTGCTCCTGTCTTTGTCGGATTCTTGTTTGTGTTGTTCATGCCTGAACCAGACTATCGTCATGTTTGCTGCAACCTTGTCCTGTCCTGTCGGAACCTGCCGGTCCATCTGAGCCTACGTTTTGTTTTGTTATTAAAGAAGCTCTGTTTACGTTAATTCGCTTTTGGGTCCTCATTCACGCACCGTAGCAGAAGAATCCGACCAAGAATGGACCCAGCGACTTCGGATCCTCTCCACTCAGCCGCCGAGATCCAGGGAGCGATGCTAGGCAGACACAAGCAGGAATTGTCTGCTGCTTGACATGCCGTTGAGACCCTGGCCACCCAAGTCTCCAACCTCACAGAACAGGTTCACCATCTCCGCCTCGATCCACCGGCCACTTCCAGGGCTTTCGAATCTCCGGAGCCCAGAATCAATAACCCGCCGTGTTACTCTGGGGAGCCCACTGAATGCCGCTCGTTCCTCACCCAGTGTGATATTGTGTTTTCTCTCCAGCCCAACACTTACTCCAGGAGCACTGCTCGTGTCGCCTACGTCATATCTCTCCTTAATGGACGGGCTCGTGAGTGGGGCACGGCAATCTGGGAGGCAAGGGCTGAGTGTACTAACCAGTATCAGGACTTTAAGGAGGAGATGATACGGGTTTTTGATCGATCTGTTTTTGGGGAGGAGGCTTCCAGGGCCCTGTCTTCCCTATGTCAGGGTAATCGATCCATAACAGACTACTCTATTGAGTTTCGCACTCTTGCTGCCTCCAGTGGCTGGAACGAGCCGGCTTTGCTCGCTCGTTTTCTGGAGGGTCTCCGCGCAGAGGTAAAGGATGAGATTCTCTCCCGGGAGGTTCCTTCCAGCGTGGATTCCTTGATTGAACTCGCTATTCGCATTGAGCGACGGGTTGATCTTCGTCACCGAGCTCGTGGAAAGGAGCTCGCGTTCTCCGTTGCCCCCCTCTCCGCATCACTACCATCTTCCTCTGCCGGCTCGGGTGCTGAGCCTATGCAGCTGGGAGGTATCCGCATCTCGACTAAGGAGAGGGAACGGAGAATCACCAACCGCCTCTGTCTCTATTGCGGTTCTGCTGGTCATTTTGTCACTTCATGTCCAGTAAAAGCCAGAGCTCATCAGTAAGCGGAGGGCTACTGGTGAGCGCTACTACTCCTGTCTCTCCTTCAAGATCCTGCACTACCTTGTCGGTCCATCTACGCTGGACCGGTTCGTCAGCTTCCTGCAGTGCCTTAATAGACTCTGGGGCGGAGGGCTGTTTTATGGACGAGACCTGGGCTCGGGAACATGACATTCCTCTCAGACAGTTAAGGGAGTCCACGGCCTTGTTCGCCCTGGATGGTAGTCCTCTCCCCAGGATTCAGCGTGAGACGCTACCTTTAACCCTCACTGTTTCTGGTAATCATAGCGAAACCATTTCTTTTTTAATTTTTCGTTCACCTTTTACACCTGTTGTTTTGGGCCATCCCTGGCTAGTTTGTCATAATCCTTCCATTAATTGGTCTAGTAATTCTATCCTCTCCTGGAACGTCTCTTGTCATGTGAAATGTTTAATGTCTGCTATCCCTCCTGTTTCCTCTGTCTCTTCTTCACAGGAGGAGCCTGGTGATTTGACAGGGGTGCCGGAGGAATATCACGATCTGCGCACGGTGTTCAGTCGGTCCAGGGCCACCTCTCTTCCTCCACACCGGTCGTATGATTGTAGTATTGATCTCCTTCCGGGAACCACTCCCCCCCGGGGTAGACTATACTCTCTGTCGGCTCCCGAACGTAAGGCTCTCGAAGATTATTTGTCTGTAGCTCTTGCCGCCGGTACCATAGTCCCCTCCTCCTCTCCCGCCGGAGCGGGGTTTTTTTTTGTTAAGAAGAAGGACGGGTCCCTGCGCCCCTGCATAGATTATCGAGGGCTGAATGACATAACAGTGAAGAATCGTTATCCGCTTCCTCTTATGTCTTCAGCCTTCGAGATCCTGCAGGGAGCCAGGTTTTTCACTAAGTTGGACCTTCGTAACGCTTACCATCTCGTGCGCATCAGGGAGGGGGACGAGTGGAAGACGGCGTTTAACACTCCGTTAGGGCACTTTGAATACCGGGTTCTTCCTTTCGGCCTCGCTAACGCTCCAGCTGTCTTTCAGGCATTAGTCAATGATGTCCTGAGAGACATGCTGAACATCTTTGTTTTCGTTTACCTTGACGATATCCTGATTTTTTCACCGTCACTCCAGATTCATGTTCAGCACGTTCGACGTGTCCTCCAGCGCCTTTTAGAGAATTGTCTTTTTGTGAAGGCTGAGAAGTGCTCTTTTCATGCCTCCTCCGTCACATTTCTCGGTTCTGTTATTTCCGCTGAAGGCATTAAGATGGATCCCGCTAAGGTCCAAGCTGTCATTGATTGGCCCGTCCCTAAGTCACGCGTCGAGTTGCAGCGCTTTCTCGGCTTCGCGAACTTCTATCGTCGTTTCATCCGTAATTTCGGTCAGGTGGCAGCCCCTCTCACAGCCCTTACTTCTGTCAAGACGTGCTTTAAGTGGTCCGTTTCCGCCCAGGGAGCTTTTGATCTCCTCAAGAATCGTTTTACATCCGCACCTATCCTTGTTACACCTGACGTCTCTAGACAGTTCATTGTCGAGGTTGACGCGTCAGAGGTGGGCGTGGGAGCCATTCTTTCTCAGCGCTCCTTCTCTGACGACAAGGTCCACCCTTGCGCGTATTTTTCTCATCGCCTGTCGCCGTCGGAACGTAACTATGATGTGGGAAACCGCGAACTGCTCGCCATCCGCTTAGCCCTAGGCGAATGGCGACAGTGGTTGGAGGGGGCGACCGTTCCTTTTGTCGTTTGGACTGACCATAGGAACCTTGAGTACATCCGTTCTGCCAAACGACTTAATGCGCGTCAGGCGCGCTGGGCGCTGTTTTTCGCTCGTTTCGAGTTCGTGATTTCTTATCGTCCGGGCTCTAAGAACACCAAGCCTGATGCTTTATCTCGTCTCTTCAGTTCTTCAGTAGCCTCCACTGACCCCGAGGGGATTCTCCCTGAGGGGCGTGTTGTCGGGTTGACTGTCTGGGGAATTGAGAGGCAGGTAAAGCAAGCACTCACTCAAACTCCGTCACCGCGCGCTTGTCCCAGGAACCTTCTTTTCGTTCCCGTTCCTACTCGTCTGGCCGTTCTTCAGTGGGCTCACTCTGCCAAGTTAGCCGGCCACCCTGGCGTTCGGGGTACGCTTGCTTCCATTCGCCAGCGCTTTTGGTGGCCCACCCGGGAGCATGACACGCGTCGCTTCGTGGCTGCTTGTTCGGTCTGCGCGCAGACTAAGTCCGGTAACTCTCCTCCTGCCGGCCGTCTCAGGCCGCTTCCCATTCCCTCTCGACCGTGGTCTCACATCGCCTTAGATTTTGTCACCGGACTGCCTTCGTCAGCGGGGAAGACTGTTATTCTTACGGTTGTCGACAGGTTCTCTAAGGCGGCTCATTTTATTCCCCTTGCTAAGCTTCCTTCTGCTAAAGAGACGGCACAAATCATCATCGAGAATGTTTTCAGAATTCATGGCCTTCCGTCAGACGTCGTTTCGGACAGAGGTCCGCAATTCACGTCTCAATTTTGGAGGGAGTTTTGCCGTTTGATTGGGGCTTCCGTCAGTCTCTCTTCCGGCTTTCACCCCCAGTCTAACGGTCAAGCAGAACGGGCCAATCAGACTATTGGTCGCATCTTACGCAGTCTTTCTTTTCGCAACCCTGCGTCTTGGTCAGAACAGCTCCCCTGGGCAGAATACGCCCACAACTCGCTTCCTTCGTCTGCGACCGGGCTATCTCCTTTTCAGAGTAGCCTCGGGTACCAGCCTCCGCTGTTCTCATCTCAGTTCGCCGAGTCCAGCGTCCCCTCCGCTCAGGCTTTTGTCCAACGTTGCGAGCGCACCTGGAAGAGGGTCAGGTCTGCACTTTGCCGTTATAGGGCGCAGACTGTGAGGGCTGCTAATAAGCGTAGAACTAAGAGTCCTAGATATTGTCGCGGTCAGAGAGTTTGGCTCTCCACTCAGAACCTTCCCCTTAAGACCACTTCTCGCAAGTTGACCCCGCGGTTCATTGGTCCGTTCCGTATTTCTCGGATCATTAATCCTGTCGCAGTTCGACTTCTTCTTCCGCGATATCTTCGTCGCGTCCACCCGGTCTTCCATGTCTCCTGTGTCAAGCCCGTTCTTCGCGCCCCCGCTCGTCTTCCCCCCCCCCCCCCCATCCTTGTCGAGGGCGCACCCATCTACAGGGTCCGTAGGATTTTGGACATGCGTCCTCGGGGCCGTGGTCATCAGTACCTAGTAGATTGGGAGGGGTACGGTCCTGAGGAGAGGAGTTGGGTTCCCTCTCGGGACGTGCTGGACCGTGCGCTGATCGATGATTTCCTCCGTTGCCGCCAGGTTTCCTCCTCGAGTGCGCCAGGAGGCGCTCGGTGAGTGGGGGGGTACTGTCATGTACTGTCATGTTGTGTCTTGTTTCTGTCCTTTCCCTTCACCCTGTCTCCCTCTGCTGGTCGTTGTTAGGTTACCTTTTCTCCCCCTCTTTCCCCCAGCTGTGCCTTGTCTCCTCCTAACTACCTCGTCACCCCTTTTCCCACCTGTTCCCTTTTTCCCTCTGATTAGTCCTCTATATCTCTCTCTGTTTCTGCTCCTGTCTTTGTCGGATTCTTGTTTGTGTTGTTCATAGCTGAACCAGACTATTGTCATGTTTGCTGCAACCTTGTCCTGTCCTGTCGGAACCTGCCGGTCCATCTGAGCCTACGTTTTGTTTTGTTATTAAAGAAGCTCTGTTTACGTTAATTCGCTTTTGGGTCCTCATTCACGCACCGTAACAATATTAGTATTGATATAATAACCATCATATATTAGTATTGATATAATAACCATCATATATTAGTATTGATATATTAACCATCATATATTAACCATCATATATTAACCATCATATATTAGTATTGATATATTAACCATCATATATTAGTATTGATATAATAACCATCATATATTAACCATCATATATTAGTATTGATATATTAACCATCATATATTAATATTGATATATTAACCATCATATATTAACCATCATATATTAACCATCATATATTAACCATCATATATTAGTATTGATATATTAACCATCATATATTAACCATCATATATTAACCATCATATATTAGTATTGATATAATAACCATCATATATTAGTATTGATATAATAACCATCATATATTAGTATTGATATATTAACCATCATATATTAACCATCATATACTAACTATCATATATTAGTATTGATATAATAACCATCATATATTAGTATTGATATATTAACCATCATATATTAACCATCATATATTAGTATTGATATAATAACCATCATATATTAGTATTGATATATTAACCATCATATATTAGTATTGATATAATAACCATCATATATTAGTATTGATATATTAACCATCATATATTAGTATTGATATAATAACCATCATATATTAGTATTGATATAATAACCATCATATATTAGTATTGATATATTAACCATCATATATTAACCATCATATATTAACCATCATATATTAGTATTGATATAATAACCATCATATATTAGTTTTGATATAATAACCATCATATATTAACCATCATATATTAGTATTGATATATTAACCATCATATATTAGTATTGATATAATAACCATCATATATTAGTATTGATAAAATAACCATCATATATTAGTATTGATATAATAACCATCATACATT